>NW_015556147.1:0-10950 GCF_001515605.1 Sinocyclocheilus anshuiensis | reverse complement strand
ATTTATTATTGTTATTAATGTCTATGGCATTGTATAAACCATGTTTTTGTTAAACTGATTATGATTTGAAAATATCATATTTTAAAAATGGTTGAAATAATGGTACATCAGTGATAACTGAATTTACTGCAATCCCACAGTAGATCTCCAGTAACTTACCTTAATAATTGGTTCTGTCTTCAGTCGGTCTTGTTGGCGGCATTGATAACGTGCTGCCCCGCCTCTTTCGCCGGTTTACTCCTCTGCCTCTTTCGCCGGTTTACTCTTCCTCCGCCCCTTTTGCCGGTTTACTCCTCCGCCTATTTACTCCTCCTCCGCCTCTTTCGCCAGTCTCCTCCTCTGCCTCATTTGCCGGTTTACTCCTCCGCCTCTTTCGCTGGTTTACTCCTTCTTTGCATCTTTCACCGGTTTACTCCTCCTTTGCCTTTTTCGCCGGTTTACTCCCAACCCTCTACATTGCGAGTAAGTCACACGCATATGCGACTAAATCTTCACTCTGGGCGACTAAATGATGTCTAATATTAGCCAATTGCTAATAAATTCTCAGACTGTACTCGCCAGAGTGTGAGTTGGAGGCTAAGTATAAGTTTAGCTCAGATATATTTTCACTCGCCGAACACTCTGTGACTGAGTGTATCAGAGTTTCACTCTCCTCCAAGCGATCTGTTCTTATTAGTAGAATTCGTATCATTATTATCTTATCAGTATTTTATATATATTTATTAGTCTGGCGAGTAAACTAACAAATTTACTAATCAGTCTGGCGAGTAAACAAAAAAATTTACTAGCCAATGGCGATTCAATTGCCAAGGTGTTCGTAGAGGGCTGACTCCTCCTCTGCCTCTTTCGCCGGTTTACTCCTCCTCCAACTCTTTCGCTGGTTTACTCCTCTGCCTCTTTTGCTGGTTTACTCCTCCTCCAACTCTTTCGCTGGTTTACTCCTCCTCCGCCTCTTTCGCCGGTTTACTCCTCCTCTGCCTCTTTTGCTGGTTTACTCCTCCTCTGCCTCTTTCGCCGGTTTACTCCTCCTCCGCCTCTTTTTTTTAATTTTTTTATTTTATTTAAAAGGGACAGTACACATTAATTAACATGAGTAAACAAGTCTACTATGTAAATGTGCCAGATTTAGTCATTCAGGCTAATTTTCATCTGCAGTCCCTGGCAGGTTGATGGTAAGAACCATAATCCACAAATACACAAAACAGAAACAAACATATTACAAAAACCAGAATACAATAAAAAAGAAAAAAAAGAAGGCGGTTTACTCCTCATCCGGCTCTTTTGTCGGTTTACTCCTCCTCTAACTCTTTCGCCGGTTTACTCCTCCTTTGCCTCTTTCGCTGGTTTACTCCTCCTTTGCCTCTTTCGCCGGTTTACTCCTCCTCCGGCTCTTTCGTCGGTTTACTCCTCCTCTGCCTCTTTTGCCGGTTTACTCCTCCGCCTCTTTCGCCAGTTTACTCCTCCTCCGCCTCTTTCGCCGGTTTACTCCTCCTTTGCCTCTTGTGCCGGTTTACTCCTCATCCGGCTCTTTCGTCGGTTTACTCCTCTTTTGTAGGTTTACTCCTCCTCCGCTCGTTTTGCTCCGTGTCACCGCGAGTTTAGCCGGCGGTTGAATTAGCCGTTGAATTAAGATTCTCCACGCAGTGCCGGAAATGTAGCAGGTTAATAATCTTTTCCTCTTGTAAACAGATTAAATTATATGCCGACATGCAGTTTAAGTTTATCAGTGTTTTCAACATATTTTTTTTGTTAAAAAACATAATCAATTACAACACACAGACATCCAGTAAAATATTTCATTAATTACATTCATATATTTTACGAAGGACTCAACTATGCAATGACTTCTTTTGATTATTGAATTGACGAATAATATGAAAAACAATCTAATTACCTGAAAAGACACTCTCTCTCTCTCTCACTCTCACTCACACACACACAGCTGTAGTGATCGTTTTTGTTCTAAATGTCTCTGTTCTTGTGTTCAGGGGTCTGTTTTCTCACACTGGATCCAAACACAGCAAACACTGAACTCATTCTGTCTCAGGAGAACAGAGAGGTGACACACAGGTGTTGTGTAGAGAGAGTGTGTGTGGACGCTGTTACTGGGAGATTGAGTGGAGTGGAGATGTTGTGCGTATATCAGTGTCATATAAGAGCATCAGCAGGACGGGAGGTGAGAAGTGTTGGTTTGGATTTAATGATCAGTCCTGGAGTTTGATCTGCACTCCCTCCAGTTACTCATTAAGACACAATTACAAACACACTGATCTCCCTGTAGAGTCCATCAGCAGGAGAATAGGAGTGTTTGTGGATCACAGTGCAGGAACTCTGTCCTTCTACAGCATCTCTGACACAATGAGCCTCATCCACACAGTCCAGACCACATTCACTCAGCCGCTCTATCCTGGGTTTACTGTTTATAATGGATCATCAGTGAAACTGTGTTGATGAATCAGAGACTGACGAGAGATTCTACCCATAATGCTTTGAGCTGCATGATAAATCAGTAACCGTGAGATGTTACAGAGTCTCTTCATGACATTAAAGGGAAAGTTCACCCAAAAATGAAAAGTTGATGTTTATCTGCTTACCCCCAGGGCATCCAAGATGTAGGTGACTTTGTTTCTTCAGTAGAAAATTGTAAATAAAAGGAAAGAACAAAAGGTTTCCAGCAGGCCGCCAGATCAAAAAAAGAACCCTAGAACACACAATAAAGTATAAGGTAGCTTTATTGTACATCACAGAGAAAAACGCAACCACCAATTAGTAGAATTCATTAAGGGACCCACGGTCCAAACAGAGAAACAACAATAAAGCAAAATAATTAGTCTGAGGGACGATTATAAAGAAATATAAAGAGATAAAAATAATAAAGTGGTATTTTTCATCAAAGAGACCCAAGGCCCAAAATAACAAACAAAACCAATCTAATAAAATAAAACAGCAATGTAGATAACCTGTCACAAAGAAAAGAAAAATAAATACAATCAACCTAACCTAACTACTCTTAGCCAAAAAACATTGTAGAAATGAGATTTAAACAAAAGGGCAGGTCTCTTCTACATTACTACCACATTCCAAAGGAAACAAACGATCAAAAGAAACACTAACAATAGATTTTGGTCTGGTGGCTAACAGGGAGTCTGGATCAGTGCGACCGGCCCGAAGTCGCACCGCTCACTTCTGAAGAATGGAAGAGGCGTTTTAAAAGGACTGCCCGCTGATCACCCAATTACCGCTGATAGGCGGCAGCACTCTTAGCAAATCAGCGGCGATCTGAAACTCAAAAAGAAAACATCCAACAGAACACAAGTATTATGAAAACACAATGAAAAAAACATAATGTAACAGTTAAGTTACATAGATTCCCTTACATCTCTTTCATTAATTAAAAGTTATCATTTTTGTTTTTGACATATACACGTGTGTGTACTCAGTATTTTTATTGTATGTGTTGAAAAAAAGATTTTTCTACTTTTATTGTTTATTAAGATATGATGCTTATGGTTTACGGGTTTGTCAAATATATGGACCCCAAAAATGCAGAGACAGCCATAATGAACTTGGACAAAACTCATAATGGACAAAAAACATTTTGACAGGTAAGGTAAGACCTGTTTCTGCCTGCCTGTTTGTCTGTCTGCCTCAGAGATATGTCTCATGTGCAGGATGTTTGTGGTTTAGGTGTGTTATGCTCAATGACCCTGGCAATCCTTTGAAGATTCCAATCTGTACTGTATCAGTGAGAGCTGGTTGATTTGTTTTCTCAGTATGGCCCCGTGATCTCCTCGAAAATCGTAGCATTTTAAGTACATGTATCTGAAATAATGCCTGCCTGTCCCTGCCCAGTATCAAGACTTTCTGATGTGGCATTACAAAATAAAATCTCTCCAAATCACTATTCACAATCGTTTTGAATAGCCTGTACATCGCGACTAACAGGTGTATTTTGTGCTTTTTGATACCTTGTATACACCTATATAATGGTCATGCTAGTTGATGGAAATTAATTGTGGTAGGCAATTATTCAGAGCTAATAGCCAAGACAGTATTGTGCCCCCCCCCCCCACTGATTTTGACTGAGGTGATACTGCAATTTGGAAACTTTATTTTGCCCCTGATGTTGTAAATATTAACACAGAAGTATTTATTGGTAAACAGATATTTATTTACACAGATACTACCCAGTAAATCATTTACTTGTAAAAATTAAAATGGATATTGATTTGAGCTGCTCGTTTTGTAATGCATTTGCTGAAACCTTGTTTCATTGATTTTGGCATTGTTCTCATCTAACAACATTTTGGAAAGATTTAAATAAATAAATAAATCAAAGGGATGAGTACTATGTTATACACTTAAATTTAATCTTTGCATTCAAAACTCTCTATATGTGAGTCATTTAATATATAATGATTACCCAATCCCCTGGCTGTATGTTGTTTTCCATGTTGTTATGTATAATTGTAGTTCTGACTGTACAGTGACTTTATTAAGATTTAGTAATACTATTTTTTTTAATGGTGGGCAATGGGTATGGCCCTGTTAGTTTACACTTGAATGCAGTTTGGGATTTGGAGTCGTCTTTTGGAGTTATTCATCCAGTTGTACCAAAAGTGAGTGGCTTGTGAACTGAGAGAAGAACAGAGTTTAATGTTTAATGTATACATTCATTGAGTCTTTGTGAATAAGGCATCACAAAATACTTAATATAATAATAAAAAAGAATAACCTTTAATTATTATTTATACAAACTTGGCCACTGTCCAGTCCCAAATGGTACCCCACGTAAATTGAGCAACTCTTGTTTCCAATCTACCAAGCACATAACATAAAAAAAAAAAAATTGTTCAAGGGACAAGAATATAGATTAAGTTCACACCTGGTCTGGATGCAAAATACGTACTGTATCGATAATAAGCAAACAACAGGAAAGTTGAAACAAACTTTCACATTAAAAGTCAGAAAGCTTTTTACCAAGTGTGTTTACACACACAAGGAATTTGACTTGGCAACAGGAGCTTCCAGTGTAGAAGAAATTACACACATAGTGCAAACATACATGATAGTGCAGACATACATAGAATTACACAGTAGAGATGAAATATAACATTAATATAAGAAAAACAGAAAATTAAATAATAATGCACTATATACAGAAGTAGAAATATAGAGAAAAAAACATACTTGTTTAAAAGAATGTACAAGTGTACTGTTTATGTAGTTTACAATGTACAATTTATGGATACTATGTATAAATGTGTCAGTTATGATGGACAGTGTGTAGTTTTAATTGTTCAGGCTGAATATAGCCTGCGGGACAAAACTTGTGTCTTATGTCTGACTGTACTGGTGGTCGGTGCTCTGTAGTGCTGACCAGAAGGCAACAGTTCAAAGAGAGAGTGCACAGCAAAATCACTGGTGTAAAAAGAACACCCACAGTCAAATTTAACACCAGCAAAGTGTCTATATGTGTCCACACTATAGAGTGTAAATGTTACACTTTTGATAGTGTTAACTTTTTGACACCCTTTGCGTGTAAATTCAGCACTCATTATTGTTAATTGTTAAACCTATTCAACACTATTCATTGTCGTTTCTGCACTACACCAGTGTTAGTAATCAATTACAGTGTTAATTTTTAACACTCTCCTTTTAAGATCAACACCAGTGTAATTTGAATATAACAATGATGAGTGTTCAAAATACTGATTTATAATAGCACTTTTGGTGCTTTTAATAGCACTTTTGTAAATATTTGGTTGTTTCTACAAAATTAAATGGCAGGACATATTTGCAGAAAATATTGCAAAAATTTTATTGAGGTACACCACATTTAACATTCACATTCAAACTGCATTTAAAAAACTTTACAATTTGCAGTTAATTCCAATCTGATGATAATAATGACAAATAATTCTCTGAAGAATGAAAAAAACTGTAATGAATTGAGTGGAGGCCAAACAGTGGTGCAAGAGTGGGATCTTGTCAATTTTCCATTTTTTCCTCAAAGTGTCTCTGCCTCTTTGTTTCAGGCAAGAGAAAGGATTTTCTAGCTGGTTAAAACAGTCTTTAACTCTGTCTAGGGTTTGCCCAGGTACCTCTGATGAAAGACGTTTTAGAACAGTGTCTCTTGCTTGAGCATGAACATCACTTACAAGTTCTTCCATTGAACCAACTAAACATTGAACAGTGTTTTCAGAGACTCCAGCTGCTTGGACTTGAGCAACAATAGCACTACACATATCCTCCGTTAGTTGCTGATTTTCAACAGGAGTCTGAAAAGTGACTGGAGGATCCTCACTTAGGGTATCAGAAACAGGAAAATTGATACTACTGCCAACATTCTCAGCAGTACCTGAGGCTACACAGTCTCTGTGCACTCCCAAAATATGCTTCTTGAACCCATATGTATAAAACACAGATGAACATCCAGGTTCGCCACATTTCAACCGTAATGAACGCCCTGGGTACAAACCATGATGAAACTTCAGATGCTGAAACAAACTTGAACAACTTCTGTGGTGTACCTTGCAAAGGAAGCATGAGAACATTTGAGCAAGAAGCTGGGGGGGAGGGGGGAGTCAAACCTCAAACCTCAGTGTTTTAAATTCTCACTTGGATTTCCTTGGACTTTCCTTGGCAGTACCCACATCAATGCCATACACCGTTGTTTGAATGAACGTGTAGAAGTTGCACAAGGCCTCATCATACGACACAGCAAAGACAAAGTGCACCTTAAAGAGTTCATCAAAGGCTGCAACAGCTGTCTGCGTCATGCAGGGAATGACCTTCTGGTCCAGGATGATGTAAAACTTCTGAATGCTACTCCTCTTTTCTCCAACACAGAGGACAACGTTTTGTATAACAGCTGACAGATCTTTCATGTTCAAATTCACAAATAAAATTCTCATCCTCAGAGGTGTGACATATGAGAAACATACACAAACAAATAAAACATTTTTAAATGTATTGTTGAGATCTACATTAACCAAAATTAACAAATGCAGTGCAAGTATTGTTCAGTGTATTTACATTACATCAGTAACAAATGAAATCTTATTGTAATGTGTTAATGAAAGCTTTGTTTCTCCCTTGAATTGTAGAAAAATGAACTTGAATTGAGATGTGAAGAGATGAAGTTTTCTGCCTAGTCCTATATTTTTGAATCTGTATATGATGACTACAGATACACCTACAGATTACACTAACTGCGGACAAGACTAAATGAGTAAATCTAACAACAACTTTATTTTACCTTTATGAACTTTACAACATGATCAGCCGCTTCAGTTGCACTGATTTTCCCAGTCTTCCTTCCTTTTACAGTTGGAGGCAAGAGATGAACGAGCAAGAGAATAGCTGCCACATCACTGTCCCATCCTAGCAGAATAGAGTATACAGTTAAACCTTAAACCAGTTTAAAAAACAAAACAAGAAACATTTATACTTACCATAATCAGACTCCTCCAGAGCAGACAGAAGGTCATCCACATGTGCACCAGGGTGCAGGTTTTTGCAGTCAGCAGTTATTCTTGGCTTGTAGCATGTTGGCCATTTTGCAATAAACTTGCTTGAGATGTCATCTCCAAAAGGCATAGTAAATTTAGTCTTGGTCAATCTATCACACAGAGAAATCATGTCAATAACAAACATTCTAATTACATATACAATTAACATCAAAATTGTAATATTTCTTACCAAGCCTGGTGTATCCAAAAATCGGGGAAAGTAATCAAGGATGAGTGAAGATTTGTCTGGATCATGTATCAAATTCTGCCTGTAGGGGAGAGTGGGGTAAGATGAGCCAATTTTAACGTGTTGCCTTCTCTGCATGAAAACATTTGACAGAAGTCAAACAAAAACATCAACCTTTATTTCAGGATGTCTCCTGTCAAATGAAATGATAAGAATGCCTTAATAACACAGGGTTTCAGCTTTGAAAATGTGGCTTCTCAAAAAAAAAGTGCTCTTGTGGCTCAACTTGCCCCAGCGGAGGGGTAAGTTGATCAGTGTGAATGGGTCAACTGAGCCATATGGGGGTAAACTGACCCACTGACTATTTTTTAGTTTAAACCTGAACATAGTTTAAAAATTCACACTTTTCTTAAATGTAATTTTAAACGTAACTTAGCACAACATAACTTTTAATGTAAGCAACATCAAAACAACCAAATCTGTTCTGCATTTCAACAACTATTCAACATTCCACCCATCAAGGTTGCAGGGAAATATGAAGTGTTGCTCCCTTCTTGCAGTTCCCCCAGCCTTTTGAGGTTGAGGTAGCTTCTTCAGCACATCACTTTGTGGGAAAAAAGCCACATCATCTGTCACATGATTCTCATTGACAGTGCTCCCCCGGATTCTTCTGAGAAATCTTGCACTCACTTCGTCATCCTCTAGTTTCTCAACCATGCCAATGTAATGATAGCTCCTGCGTTTGGTGTTGAACTTCACTATAATGAAGTCACCAACAAACAGATCTGAGATGTCACTACTATCATCCTCAGAGCTCTCATACTCATTAAGTAATGTCATCAAGTGGGATGGGAACATCACTCTCATCCTTCTTGGTTTGTTTTTTCTTGAGCTTTCCTTTATCTTTGATGTTGCTTTGCTTTTTTCCCTGCTTTTTATTTTTTCTTTCTTCATGAGCCATTTCAATTGCTTGCTTTTCAGGTGTATCAGTTAGGATTCTTGACTTCACACGCTTTCTCTTTGTTTGTGTCCTGGGCATACTTTTGGGTAGGGGTAGAATTTCTTCTGGCTTTCTCTTTGTTTTTGTGCTGGGCATACTTTTGGGTAGGGGCAGAATTTCTTCTGCAGACAAGTATGAAGTGTGGCTGGGATCCAAATCTGTTTCACTTGGTGAAGCACATCCATGTGTGAGGCATGGTGAAAGCAGCTCAGCAGTGATGCTGGTTGAAGCAATTGGTGGATCATCTGCAGCAGCAGACTGAAGCTCAGGGGCTGGCCTGTCTGTTAGCATGGATGGCTCAAACTCCTGATCAGAGAAAATATCTCTGTTGTAAGGGGAAATCCCTGAGGACCTGAATCCAGAAGTTATATTCCGTGGTGTCATCGCTGACATGAAAGCTTCATTCACACATCCAGGGATCTGGTATATGGTGGCTGTTTTGCCTGGGTTAGATCTCATCCAACCATCAAGAGCTTTGTTGTAATAGGTCTTAAATGGATCATAAATGCTCTTGTACAGAGGCTGTAAGCGATGGGACGTGTGCGGTGGAATGGTGAGCAGAACAAAACCCTTTTTCTTTGCTATATCCACTGCCCTCAGTGAAATGTGGGCCTCATGGTTATCAAGGATTAGCAACATGGGATGGTCAGAGGAGCAGTTGGTGTGCTGAACTAGATGTTCAAGGAACTCAGCAAAGGTGTCTTCATTTATCCAGCCAGATCTGGGGGATGTACCAATTGATCCTTGAGGTGCTCCTGTGATGAAATGTTCTTTATATCTAACCCGTGGGAAGATAAATATAGGAGGGACTGCATTCCCAGTAGCATTGACGGCACAGACCACAGTCACAAGCTCGCCTCTTTCAGCAGATGTGATGGCACCCGCTTGTTTTTTTTTTCCCTTTCTCTGCCACTACCTGCTTTGGTGTCTGCACTGTTGTGACACCTGTTTCGTCAACGTTGTAAATCATGTTTGGAGGGAATTTATGCCTATAAAACAAAGACAGAACATGAAAGAGCCAAACTGGAATCAGAGTGCCTAAACCTTGCAGTTAATGCATGAAGCAACTAAACAGCCCTCACTTGATATCCTTGTAAATACAGCTAGTAGAAAAACACATGTGCCAGTCTTTGTATATGTACTTATCTGTTGTGTACAGTTATTGTTATAAATGTAATCTTATGTGTCCTCTCACCTGTCCATCACTTTTGCCAGATTGTTAAAGAACTCCACTGTAGGTTTACTGAAGGCTGAAGCCCTTCCCACAGATGTTGCTTCAGGTATACGGCAGGAGAGATGGTGACATGCTTTGAAATTGTTGAACCAATCTCGACCTAAAAATAAATAATTATATCAAGATGCTATGTTTAGCTACACAAGATCAGTTAAACTTAGTTGAGCTACTGAATTATGTGATGTCTTGCACATCCTACCGGCTAAACCCTTCTCTTTCCAGTTGTTGGGGACAGGAATATTGTTTCTGTCTGCCAATTCACAACATTTTTTGGGGGTAAGGCCATGGAACTGGTCAGCCAGCTTCTTGATGTGGTCTGCAAGCTCCTTCTCTAGCTCCTCTGTAAAGACCCTCTTTGCCTCTGCTGTTCCTCTGTAAGCAGTGGTTTTCACTTCCTTTCCTTCCTTCTTTTTTATATATCTACGTAAGGTTGACCTGTCAATATTTTTTTCTTTTGCCACTGCTCTGATGGATTTTCCACCCATTACATCATTTGCTGCTCTCTTCATGTCCTCAAGGGGTGTTGAGCCCCAGTTGGTCTTCCTCTTATAATGTCTTGGCATGATATCTTTTCTAAAATGTTTTAAATATGAAATAATCAAATCAGTTGTGTGATACTATACTGAAATACATTTTTTTAACTAAACAAATTCAGTGTCTTCAGTGCCTAATGGTGGGGTAAGTTGAACCGCTGGTTGAGTTTACCCCACAGAATTTGGTTCACTTTGCCCCACAGCCACCATTTTGGGAAAAACTGCCTGGCTTAATAATTCAGGCTAATCTTTAGCTAAATCATTCACATGGTTTTATACATTAGCCTATCACCAATATGTATGGTATAAATATTTAGGCCTGGATAAATCTGCTTTGACATAACAGCCATTATACCCGACATGTATAAGCCTTACTTTGATAGGATAAAAACAGTGTTTTGGTGAAAAAAATCATACTTTCCGCTTTAACATGTGCTTCTCCCCTTACGAAAAAGAAGTTTATTCAAGTGTGCTATTAGTAT
>NW_015556146.1:1681-2010 GCF_001515605.1 Sinocyclocheilus anshuiensis | reverse complement strand
AGCAAAAGCACATGTCCTCCATCTTTCTCAAGCAGCATGTTCTCTGAAACTCTGTATCTGATCCACACGTAACATAACATCACATTAATCTGATCAATAAAGAATATGATAAAAAAAGAAAAAAAAAGTGACATGACATGTGGCCAAGTATGGTTACCCATACTAGGAATTAGTGCATTTATCCCATCCTAAGTGCACACAGCAGTGAACACACACACACCGTGAACACACACCCAGAGCAGTGGGAAGCCATTTATGCTGCAGCGCCCGGGGAGCAGTTGGGGGTTCGGTGCCTTGCTCAAGGGCACCTCAGTCATGGTATTGAAGGT
>NW_015556146.1:0-1605 GCF_001515605.1 Sinocyclocheilus anshuiensis | reverse complement strand
CCCGGGGAGCAGTTGGGGGTTCGGTGCCTTGCTCAAGGGCACCTCAGTCGTGGTACTGAAGGTGGAAGAGAGCGCTGTACATTCACTCCCCCCACCTACAATCCTTGCCGGTAAGAGACTCGAACCCACAACCTTTGGGTTACGAGTCTGACTCTCTAACCATTAGGCCATGACTTCCCCACTTCCATAAGTTTAAACAGCAAGACTGTGGATTCATAGACCCTCCTACACACAGCACAACCGTTCTTTTATCTTCAGCTGAACACTGTATTAAAAACAGAAAAACTAAACAGAAGATAGAGTAGAATATAATGAAATACTCACAGAGCATGAGAGGCAGTGCACTGGACCCCATACTGACACATTAACAGACTGTTTTAACAGTGCTGTGTGCGCTAAATCAAACACTTCCTGCGTTTCACAGTTCAAGAAGAGATGAGGGAGGAGACAAAACTCTGCACAGAAATACATCAAGAAATAGGAAGAAAACGAGATCCATTCTAAGATGTTTGCTCTTTTAATGCATGCAAGTTGTTAAAGTTGTTTTTCTATTCGAAAAGTCTGTTTCACAGAGAATGTCTTCAGTAATTGTTCTCAGACTGCATTGTTTTCTTCGTTCTGCCAAAGCCTCACAGATTATGGACAGATCAGAGAATACCAAGTAAAATCATGAGCTGACTTCTAATGTAGGCCTGTTCATGTAAGGCCTGCTCTTATATGAGTTATTCTCTCATCAACAATTACAGCGGCTCGATTAATGGCAACTAAACTGCTTTTGCACAATGATCGATGTAATGAATAATTCATCCAATGTATCAGTTATTATATTCTGGTATTATCTGAATATTTTAGTTTATTAAAAACATGATTTCTCTAATGTGAAAAGTGAATTTTACCATCAAACATAAGTGACGCATGCAATCTATAAAATCATGTTGATTCAGATTGGATGGAGTGACGATTCGCCAGAACAATATTTAAAATGTGTATTTCTTCTCTAAAAGGAGTGTTTACATGACAGCGTTTACTTTTAGAAGTGAGAAGTGAAGACCAGGATATTCTTTATTGCTGTTTGACGCTGCAGTCATTCAGTCTAACTAAAGCAGTGACGCATGTTAGTTTTATATACATTTTAGAGAGCAGTCCTTACAGGTCAATACAAAGCAACCTTAAACAAAGTATGTGCAGTTATTAGGAGCCTGACCAGTTTCAGGAGCCCCAATCCAAACAGTATAATTGAACCATGCAGATACCTCACAATGATAAATAGAAGTCCACACCGTAAGTAGTTCTGGTCATAAACACTTAACACACTTCAAAGACTGGAGCAGGGTCATCAAAAGCCTTCAAACATGATCACCTCAGGCACTGCACTTCTTTAACTGACAATATACAGAACAAGAACTAGCAGAAGCCTCTCACTAGACATTTTGCTTCAGCAGCTGGTTTTGTTGCTTATCAAATAAAATAAAAGACTCATAAAACAAAGACTCTTAAATGTGACATTAGACAGGTTTTCTAAGAAGGGATGTAAATGAAAATGACATGCACATGTTGCTGTGAATCTTTTGCTCTTGTGGTTGTATTTTGAGGTTTATGAAACTA
>NW_015556145.1:0-3297 GCF_001515605.1 Sinocyclocheilus anshuiensis | reverse complement strand
TCCCCACCTCTGCTTTTTTCACAAATCGCACCCTGTATATATAATCATATATATAAAATATTCTTATTCTTATATTAATTTGGTCTGTGTGCGAAGACGCCGCGGAAGTGGAGGAGTGTTCGGATGAAGTAAACTCGGCGGGTGTGCCGTGCTCAGGGAGTCGGGAGCAGTGAACACTGTAGGGATCGGAGCTGCTGATCTGGAACTGAGAACCACCACTGCCTTCAGTGCCACACAACGATCGGCTCAGCGTGTTTGCATGACGATCATACAGGAGTTTTTCTCCGAATAAATGCAGCTGATGCTCATATTTCAAACAAAAGGTATGGACTCCGTTTTTCACATTCATAACTTCTGACACAAATTACGGTCACTATAACATTTAAAGAGTAGACCAGAGGTCAATAATTTAAGATTGTCTTAGCTCTTTTTAATGATGTATAGTTTGTAAAGTGTATGTATGTATGATTAAATCTTACAGTAACTAAAGATTCAGCGCGTCGCCGTCCTCATACAAGTTCACAAGGTTACTGGCGTTAAATATTTTTAAATGTAATATATTTATAATATATAATATTTAAAATATTCAGCTCCATCTGGACCCCCGCCCCACACAAGTATAGCAATGTGACTGAAGTGACCAATCACAAAAATTCCCCAGCTAGGAAGGAGCCATCCAATCAGAAAAATCACTCTCGCTCAGGCTCCTCCTCCCAATATGGATGACGCAGTACATGAGTGTGTACTATAGGGGGAGCGCGCAATCACACCAATTTCCAATATTACTATTGCTATGAGGACTTTTGCTGAAACTTACACAGCATGAAGTATAGGTCTTCAGGAGGCCATATAAGCATTATTTTTGTGAGGACCACCCAAAATGTCCTCACAACGAGAAATGTCCTCACAGAGCAGGTTGCTTCTCAATAATTGGTCCTCACAAGTATAGCAAAACAAACACACACACAGCAGTGATTGAACACACACACACACACACACACACACACACTCACTGACACACGCACACATACTGGTTTTTGTGGTTTAGCAGGACTTTGATGGCCAAACCAGTTGGATGGTGGTTTAAGGGGACACCCCTTTCCCGATGTCCTACAGAGATGATAGAACTATCAAAACACACATATCACTTTGGATTTTCTTTACACACAATATAATGGATAATATGACGATACGATATTTTGCTGGTACACAAGGACAGCCACGCCCCTCCTATAATGTTCCCGCCTATTACATAATTGGGATTTATAAGGTCTGACTGATTTATGAGGACATTCGTTTTACAATACACAAAACATGTCAGTTCTCTGGATTACAGGGACCAATGTGATTTACTGGAACATGCTCGTACACAACACACAGACGTGTCACTATGCTGCATTACCAAGACTGAGGTGGTTAAAGAGTACCGGATCTTAAACACAATACACACCACAACATACTACATTACAGGGACCAATGTGTTTTAGAAGTACTTTAATTACAACTTAAAATTCTGACATATAAACAAACAAACAAAAAACTTAAAAGAAGTGAAACTTTAACTTTTTCCACCAACTTAAAAAACATAGTCAATAAATAAAATGGGTAATCTTTCTATAAAAAAGGAATGCCACACAAAAACAAAACAAACAAACAGCAAAATAATTAAGTGAAATTCACCAACTTAAAAAAACATAAATCAAAAGGCATGCCTCATGTTGTAAGTACCTCACTAAACGGACAGTAAACATGAGATTAACTCTCTGAGCATGCAATAAATGCTGCAGATGTGTAGAGAGACTGATTTCTCTTTAAAGGAGTATTTCACTTCCAGAATGAAAATTCTGTCATCATTTACTCACCCTCCACTTGTTCCAAACCTGTATGAGTTTCTTTCTTCTGTTGAACACAAAAGAAGATATTCTGAAAAATCCAAACAGTTGATGGGCACCGTTAACTTCCATAGTAGGAAAAAAAAAGTTTCTTTCTTCTGTTGAACACAAAAGAAAGTATTTTTTTTTTCCTACTATGGAAGTCAACGGTGCCCATCAACTGTTCAGATACTAACATTTTCTTTTGTGTTCAACAGAAGAAAGAAACTCATACAGGTTTGGAACAAGTGGAGGGTGAGTAAATGATGACAGAATTTTCATTCTGGAAGTGAAATACTCCTTTAAGGAACAGGTCACCCAAAAATCAACAACAAGAGATTGACAGAATTGTCATTTTTTGACAAACTAACAGTTGAACTTAATTTCTACAGTGAGATATTAGTCTGAACTGCTGCCATACCAGTTTTGCACTATGGGAAATAACAAAAACAACAACCAAAGTGCTAATTATAATAGAATGGCATCAAAAGAGACACAGGATGTACTGTAACATGACTTACTTTGGGTTTTCCTTTTTAAGCTAATTCCTCGATTTCTTACAAAATCCCGTATGTTCTGTGCACTGCGTCTCACCAAAACAGGATCCTCAGCAGTCTTACACTGCTGGCATTCAGTCATTGTGGCCAGTTTTCCTTTAGTTATATGGCCCTTAAACTTAAACTTAAACTTTCTGCCCTCTCCGTGGGTTTTCAGTTTCTGCCTCACTCTTACTCTCTGTACAGAAGAATACATACTTCAGTGAGTTCTAACTCTATGAGAGCTCATGTACTTACATTGATGGTGGTATTGCAATTTAAACCTCTGATACCTTCAGGAGTTTCCTCAATGGTCTCAATGGGCATCTTCTGAACAGAGCTCATGTACTTACATTGATGGTGGTATTGCAATTTAAACCTCTGGTACCTTCAGTGGTGCTCTCAATGGGCATCTTCTGAACACCTGCAGAAAATCAGTCATATAATGATCAGGAAACTCAGAAGTAACTCAAACAGAAGAAACATTAAAAATATATATATTCTAAAGGAATTGGCCTGTTAAACATTTATTTTTTAAACAGTCATTTATCAGTTTTCGCCTAAACATGTTAATAAGTATCAACCTATTGGTATAGCCAGATACCACTACAAAACTGGTGCATCCCTAATTTTAGTAATATTCTGTTAGAAATGCTGGACTAATACAATATAATTTTTGACTTTGATTATATTGAAAAACCACTTAGTTGACACATACCAGCATTACTGGAGTCTCCCGCATCTCCAGCAAGAGCATCATCATCAGAATCACTTTCTTCAGGATCACTGTCATCAGAATCAGTCATATTGATCTCGTCTTCAATGAAAAAAAACTCTGAACATGGAAAACATCTACATCTGCATTCAGAAGTCAAATAACACAATCACAC
>NW_015556144.1:108675-112747 GCF_001515605.1 Sinocyclocheilus anshuiensis | reverse complement strand
GATAGATAGATAGATAGATAGATAGATAGATATAGAAAATACAATTAACAAACAATTCATTTATAAAATTTAAATTAGTGTTTGCACTAAGCAAAATATAAAACACTGAGATCTTTATATTAGACATACTTGCAGAATTTGAATAATATTTTCTCAAACACCAGAACGGGTCCAGTGCTGCCCAGAATAGTGAGAGGCTGTCCGGCAAATAGCGAGTAAGCAATTCCAGTCATGGAGGCTCCAAACAGCGATTCAATTGCACTCTGGGAAAAGGGGAGAAAATGTCACAAAGCATCATGTTTACATGACTACATTAATATAGATTTAAATATTAATGACTAGCCAACGAGGCAAATGTGCATGCATGTGTTCAGGTGTTCTTACTATGCGTCCCTCTGTGGCTTCTCCCAGCAGTCCTCCGAAGGTGATAACAGGGGACATGCAGGCGCAGTACAGAAACAGGAAAGAGGCCAAACACTGCAGGCTGAGCGCATCTGTGAAATCCGACAGGAAGTGCGGAGCCTTCCTCTTCACATCCAGAACCAATCCACCAAAAAACCTGACAAAAAACACCAGACACAAGATTACTGCCGTCTGAGCTGCGGAAAGAGGTGGAAAACTGGCTTAAACTAAATTCACAGTGTTACATTCCACAGAGAATTACGTGCAAAATAAACACTTACCAGGCAATTATTTACATGACAATTAAAAAATCTTCTTCCAAACTGTCATTACTATAATGCAAAAAAAATTTTATTTACTGTACTGTATTGCAGTAATGAGAATAATAGGAATTTGGAAACAAAACCCTCAAAATGTGTGCAATTCTCATGAAAATAATGTCACAATGCAAAACTATTTTAATGCACCTAAAAATAGGCTTCATTTTCAAACTATTATTACTGATTGACTTATTATTTTATTTTTGGAGTGCAACGAATTCCTCGCAGGTCGCACATCTAACAACAAACAGAAAAAGAAGTTTATCTATAGGATGGCTGGATGGTTTTTTTCTTCATGTGCCGACACATATGTGAAATATTCCTCACATGAATTCACGGTTTTCTGACCAGTGTTGTTTCACAGCAAGACAGAAAGTCTGGTGCGTCTTGCATATGAAAAAACAGTTGCACTGTCATGGGAACAAAAATATATATTTTAATTTTGTCAATGCTAAATACAATTTCATAGTCTGGAATAAATACTTTAAACAGTACATTTTCACAATTCACCCACCTGGTGACTGGTGTGGCAAAAATGATGGATGATTCAGAATAATATAGAAAACTGAAATCAATGTAGCACATAAATATAAGAATAAAATCGTAAAAATATTCAACCAATTCAGTGAGTGGTGTCCAGCTTTCTGCTATTTTACATTTAAAATCCAGTATTTAATTCATTTTAATCAAATTTTGTTTAATCAAGATTTGTCAGTCTGATAAAAATTAGTAAAAAAAGAGGTTAAAATCAAAGCAGATATTACATCCAATGCATTTGTTGCACTGGAAATGCAAGGTCAAATTGAGAGCACTGCATTTTGGTAAAGCATATTTTCTGTAGCACAATTTGGCAAATATCATCCAGATATTCCATGCATACAGAAAAACTACATTTTGTGCACAGTGCATACATACTATTTAAGGCATAATTCTTTAACCAGAAAGAAATATTAATTAGGGCTGATCAGATAACCATTTGGGAGAAAAGAGCCATCTGAGAACAGAAGGGGATTATTGTTGTGAGAAGAGAGAAAGTCACTCAAAGTTGTGAAAACTGTCACTCAACAGGAAGAGTGTGACCAAATGTCAAACATGGCATCTGTCCAGTTCACTGGAGAGTCGAAAACCTGGTCTTCAGTGGCACGGCTCTCGGTTACATTGTAGTACAGAATGAAACCATCGTCCTAAAAGATCTACATTATTACAGTGTGTGCCCTTTAACTGTCATAATGAACACAACGGTGAGCTGCGTGACCTTTTACAGACATTTGTCTTCAAAGAGGAACATTTTATTTCTCCGAGGTTGTCTTTCATAGTTTATGGAATTAAGCCGTTGTGTTTAAGGCGAGACATACAGGCAAAAACTTTTTCTTTTCTTTTTTTTCCTGCAATGGTCACTTTTGAGATTTTGGATTATTTGGCTTTTCATAACACAGTTTCAGACAAATGAACAGAAAACGTCCAAGATACACGTTTAAGTGTTTATTTTATTGTACTTTATCTACGTGTGTCTGTCCATTTCAATTACAATACATATCCAAATGAGTTTTTTTTCTCTAATTCAGCAGCACCTACATACACCACACTAAATCTTCACAGTTTTATTCCTATCTATATTCTGAAGGTTTTTACAGAGAGGTTTGTTCAGATATCATTTGCATGATTTTATACAACACATTATTCCTAAGAAAATGGTGAAAATATATTTCCGTCTGGCTACTGAGAATATTTTCTGATTTGTGGAGTGATAAATAGAGAAATCCAAAATCCCCTCTGTAAAAACCTACTGTAATATGTCAACAAAATCAAACAAGAATTTTGAAACTGGCTTTATCCAATATTCAGATTTCTGTTCCAAAATTTATGCTATTTATATTTAATCAGATTATACTTAATTTCCATAATTAAACTTCACATTTAAAAAAAATGTAATACACAGTGTTATTTTGTTATCATTGAGAAATTATTATAGTCTTATTAATGTTTTGAATTAGTTTTTATTTTTATATTTTCTGTTTCATTTTAATTTCAAAGTTTTAGTACTTTTGTCATTTTTATTAGTTTTTGTTTGTTTTAAATATCTACATCATTTTAGTCATATTTATTTCAGTTTCACATCAAGTTAAATGAAAAATATTCTTTTATATTTTATTTCAGTTCAAGTTTATTTTATTTCAAGTAACAAAAATGTTTTATTAAGGTTTTAGTTTTAATGAACTATAATAACCCTGATAATACAAAAATGTATCAACTTTGTTTTAGATGTTTCTCCTAAAATTAATTTAAAGAAATATGTGTATAGATCAATAAAATGTGAATAACAGCTCAGATAATTTGGAAAAAATGTAACGATAAATGATAAAAGAGTTCATCCTGATCTCAGATATTCGATTGCAGACTTTGGTATCTAGGCACAGTTGTTAAGATTACATTCAAATCTCTTCTGAAATAAGCTCGGCATATTTTGCATGTCTCTCTTATTTAACACACCTGATTCAGATCATCAGCTCGTTAGAAGAGAGCTCCCCGCATGACCTGAGACCAAACTTACTAGAGAAGTGTGAAGTGTGACATACCTGTGTAAATAAATACAATTTAAATTCACGTCTCGCGTGAACATGTACGTTCCCTTCCAACTGGAATCATGGTGGAATATCCTGTGAATTCCATTTCGCAGGGCACTTACGGTCGAATAGAACAAACGTCTGAAGTGATAAGAGAAATATACATAATGTGCAGAGCGAGGGGTCGCGAGGACTGGAATTGAGAACCGCTGCTCTAGAGGACACAGGAAAAAAACATCTAAAAAGCAGGAGACACCCCCCATTTCCTCTAAAAGGAGATTTTTATTTTCAAAGGCTTTCACACAAACTGACATGTGATTCTGATGTGTCTACACACACACACACACACACACACTCCAGACTGACCTCCCGGTGCGCTGCAGCTCAGGGCCTCCATGTCCACCATGTTCCTCCGTCTCTGCCAGCTCTCCATTAGGCACTGCAGGGATCTTTCTCTTCTCCTGTTATATCAGACACAGAGACTGTGAGAGCAGTCATATTCCTCAAATGTCTGGTTAGTGTTGCTTCTAAATCTGTGACTGTACATGTTCAACTACTGCAATTAATTCGACCTGCTTAACATGCAGACATTTGTTTTGTAGACAGCTATGATGTCATCATAACATTTGCATACTGCATTATGATTGGTCTTGTCTTAATTGCATATATTTAACTAACCTATATAGCCATAATTACACTGCATACACTCTAAAAAAAATGCTAGGTTGTTTCAACCCAACTTTGGGTCAAATATGGACTAACCCAAATTAAAAAATTTAACCCAAC
>NW_015556144.1:94257-107864 GCF_001515605.1 Sinocyclocheilus anshuiensis | reverse complement strand
TTGATGGATAGATAGATAGATAGATAGTAAATTATTTTCCTTAATTCATTTATAAAATTTAAATTAGTGTTTGCACTAAGCAAAATATAAAACACTGAGATCTTTATATTAGACATACTTGCAGAATTTGAATAATATTTTCTCAAACACCAGAACGGGTCCAGTGCTGCCCAGAATAGTGAGAGGCTGTCCGGCAAATAGCGAGTAAGCAATTCCAGTCATGGAGGCTCCAAACAGCGATTCAATTGCACTCTGGGAAAAGGGGAGAAAATGTCACAAAGCATCATGTTTACATGACTACATTAATATAGATTTAAATATTAATGACTAGCCAACGAGGCAAATGTGCATGCATGTGTTCAGGTGTTCTTACTATGCGTCCCTCTGTGGCTTCTCCCAGCAGTCCTCCGAAGGTGATAACAGGGGACATGCAGGCGCAGTACAGAAACAGGAAAGAGGCCAAACACTGCAGGCTGAGCGCATCTGTGAAATCCGACAGGAAGTGCGGAGCCTTCCTCTTCACATCCAGAACCAATCCACCAAAAAACCTGACAAAAAACACCAGACACAAGATTACTGCCGTCTGAGCTGCGGAAAGAGGTGGAAAACTGGCTTAAACTAAATTCACAGTGTTACATTCCACAGAGAATTACGTGCAAAATAAACACTTACCAGGCAATTATTTACATGACAATTAAAAAATCTTCTTCCAAACTGTCATTACTATAATGCAAAAAAAATTTTATTTACTGTACTGTATTGCAGTAATGAGAATAATAGGAATTTGGAAACAAAACCCTCAAAATGTGTGCAATTCTCATGAAAATAATGTCACAATGCAAAACTATTTTAATGCACCTAAAAATAGGCTTCATTTTCAAACTATTATTACTGATTGATTTATTATTTTATTTTTGGAGTGCAACGAATTCCTCGCAGGTCGCACATCTAACAACAAACAGAAAAAGAAGTTTATCTATAGGATGGCTGGATGGTTTTTTTCTTCATGTGCCGACACATATGTGAAATATTCCTCACATGAATTCACGGTTTTCTGACCAGTGTTGTTTCACAGCAAGACAGAAAGTCTGGTGCGTCTTGCATATGAAAAAACAGTTGCACTGTCATGGGAACAAAAATATATATTTTAATTTTGTCAATGCTAAATACAATTTCATAGTCTGGAATAAATACTTTAAACAGTACATTTTCACAATTCACCCACCTGGTGACTGGTGTGGCAAAAATGATGGATGATTCAGAATAATATAGAAAACTGAAATCAATGTAGCACATAAATATAAGAATAAAATCGTAAAAATATTCAACCAATTCAGTGAGTGGTGTCCAGCTTTCTGCTATTTTACATTTAAAATCCAGTATTTAATTCATTTTAATCAAATTTTGTTTAATCAAGATTTGTCAGTCTGATAAAAATTAGTAAAAAAAGAGGTTAAAATCAAAGCAGATATTACATCCAATGCATTTGTTGCACTGGAAATGCAAGGTCAAATTGAGAGCACTGCATTTTGGTAAAGCATATTTTCTGTAGCACAATTTGGCAAATATCATCCAGATATTCCATGCATACAGAAAAACTACATTTTGTGCACAGTGCATACATACTATTTAAGGCATAATTCTTTAACCAGAAAGAAATATTAATTAGGGCTGATCAGATAACCATTTGGGAGAAAAGAGCCATCTGAGAACAGAAGGGGATTATTGTTGTGAGAAGAGAGAAAGTCACTCAAAGTTGTGAAAACTGTCACTCAACAGGAAGAGTGTGACCAAATGTCAAACATGGCATCTGTCCAGTTCACTGGAGAGTCGAAAACCTGGTCTTCAGTGGCACGGCTCTCGGTTACATTGTAGTACAGAATGAAACCATCGTCCTAAAAGATCTACATTATTACAGTGTGTGCCCTTTAACTGTCATAATGAACACAACGGTGAGCTGCGTGACCTTTTACAGACATTTGTCTTCAAAGAGGAACATTTTATTTCTCCGAGGTTGTCTTTCATAGTTTATGGAATTAAGCCGTTGTGTTTAAGGCGAGACATACAGGCAAAAACTTTTTCTTTTCTTTTTTTTCCTGCAATGGTCACTTTTGAGATTTTGGATTATTTGGCTTTTCATAACACAGTTTCAGACAAATGAACAGAAAACGTCCAAGATACACGTTTAAGTGTTTATTTTATTGTACTTTATCTACGTGTGTCTGTCCATTTCAATTACAATACATATCCAAATGAGTTTTTTTTCTCTAATTCAGCAGCACCTACATACACCACACTAAATCTTCACAGTTTTATTCCTATCTATATTCTGAAGGTTTTTACAGAGAGGTTTGTTCAGATATCATTTGCATGATTTTATACAACACATTATTCCTAAGAAAATGGTGAAAATATATTTCCGTCTGGCTACTGAGAATATTTTCTGATTTGTGGAGTGATAAATAGAGAAATCCAAAATCCCCTCTGTAAAAACCTACTGTAATATGTCAACAAAATCAAACAAGAATTTTGAAACTGGCTTTATCCAATATTCAGATTTCTGTTCCAAAATTTATGCTATTTATATTTAATCAGATTATACTTAATTTCCATAATTAAACTTCACATTTAAAAAAAATGTAATACACAGTGTTATTTTGTTATCATTGAGAAATTATTATAGTCTTATTAATGTTTTGAATTAGTTTTTATTTTTATATTTTCTGTTTCATTTTAATTTCAAAGTTTTAGTACTTTTGTCATTTTTATTAGTTTTTGTTTGTTTTAAATATCTACATCATTTTAGTCATATTTATTTCAGTTTCACATCAAGTTAAATGAAAAATATTCTTTTATATTTTATTTCAGTTCAAGTTTATTTTATTTCAAGTAACAAAAATGTTTTATTAAGGTTTTAGTTTTAATGAACTATAATAACCCTGATAATACAAAAATGTATCAACTTTGTTTTAGATGTTTCTCCTAAAATTAATTTAAAGAAATATGTGTATAGATCAATAAAATGTGAATAACAGCTCAGATAATTTGGAAAAAATGTAACGATAAATGATAAAAGAGTTCATCCTGATCTCAGATATTCGATTGCAGACTTTGGTATCTAGGCACAGTTGTTAAGATTACATTCAAATCTCTTCTGAAATAAGCTCGGCATATTTTGCATGTCTCTCTTATTTAACACACCTGATTCAGATCATCAGCTCGTTAGAAGAGAGCTCCCCGCATGACCTGAGACCAAACTTACTAGAGAAGTGTGAAGTGTGACATACCTGTGTAAATAAATACAATTTAAATTCACGTCTCGCGTGAACATGTACGTTCCCTTCCAACTGGAATCATGGTGGAATATCCTGTGAATTCCATTTCGCAGGGCACTTACGGTCGAATAGAACAAACGTCTGAAGTGATAAGAGAAATATACATAATGTGCAGAGCGAGGGGTCGCGAGGACTGGAATTGAGAACCGCTGCTCTAGAGGACACAGGAAAAAAACATCTAAAAAGCAGGAGACACCCCCCATTTCCTCTAAAAGGAGATTTTTATTTTCAAAGGCTTTCACACAAACTGACATGTGATTCTGATGTGTCTACACACACACACACACACACACACTCCAGACTGACCTCCCGGTGCGCTGCAGCTCAGGGCCTCCATGTCCACCATGTTCCTCCGTCTCTGCCAGCTCTCCATTAGGCACTGCAGGGATCTTTCTCTTCTCCTGTTATATCAGACACAGAGACTGTGAGAGCAGTCATATTCCTCAAATGTCTGGTTAGTGTTGCTTCTAAATCTGTGACTGTACATGTTCAACTACTGCAATTAATTCGACCTGCTTAACATGCAGACATTTGTTTTGTAGACAGCTATGATGTCATCATAACATTTGCATACTGCATTATGATTGGTCTTGTCTTAATTGCATATATTTAACTAACCTATATAGCCATAATTACACTGCATACACTCTAAAAAAAATGCTAGGTTGTTTCAACCCAACTTTGGGTGATTACCTTATGTTGTTATAAATATTATCTTACACTCTAAAAAATGCTGGGTTGTTTCAACCTAACTTTGGGTAAAATATGGACTAACCCAGCTTTTAGGTTAAAATATTTAACTCAACAGCTGGGTTAGTCCATATTTGACCCAAAGTTGGGTTGAAACAAGCCAGCATTTTTTAGAGTGTAGTTTGTGTTATCATCATTTACTCACTAGCATGTGGTTCTAAACCTACACTTTCATTTAAAAGTTTTTGGTTGGTACACCCTAAAAAATGCTGGGTTAAATACAACCCAGTGCTGGGTAAAATAGGGACAAACCCAGCAATTGGGTTGTTTTGACCCAGCGGTTGGGTTTAACATTTAACCCAACCGCTGGGTCAAAACAGCCCAATTGCTGGGTTTGTCCCTATTTTACCCAGCACTGGGTTGTATTTAACCCAGCATTTTTTAGAGTGTAAGATTTTTTTAATGCTTTTGAATGCTCATTTAAGGCTGCATTCAGTTGATCAAAATACGGTAAACTTGTATTAATTACAATTGAAAATAACCGTTTATAATGTTAATATATTTTCAATGCTGAATTTTCAGCATCATTACTCCAGTCTTCAGAGTCACATGATCCTTCAGAAATCATTCTAATATGCTGATTTGCTGCTCAAGAAACAGTTCTGATTATTATCAGTGTTGAAAACAGTTGCGCTGCTTCATATTTTTGTGGAAACCTTGATACTTTTTATTTTTTCAGGATTATTTGATCAATAGAAAGGTCAAAAGTACAGCATTTACAAATATTTTTGTTACATAAATGTTTCTACTGTCACTTGTGATCAATTTAATTCATTCTTGCTTAATAAGATGTAGGATTTTTAATGCTTTTTTTTTTAAGAATGTCTGCGTGCTGCTCTTATATCATTGAACAGCACTGAACATTGCTTATATCATTGAACAGCATTTTTCACTCTTTTCTTTTTTTTAAGAGTGCAGTGTTATAGTTAATCCTCTCTTCAGGATTTTCTAGATAGAGATTTCAACAGTAAATGCTCCATTTTAATCTTTATAACCAGATGGAGATTCACAGCCAGCTGTGCTTTTATAAATCATGTGCATTATATCACGTGACTTACTGTACATGTGTGACAGACAACACTGAATTTGACTTAACAAACAGTTTTTGATTTGATAATAACCACAATAATGCCAAACACTTCTGAAGGAGGAATATGCATGATGAGCACTTCTTGATGCTTTTCCTTCACCGCGCACTGCACCTCATCCCTGTCAATGAAACTAAAAGATTCCTTTTGTACAGAAATGTCTATTTATGCACAATTTGTATTTGTGTACAAAACCTTTTTCAGATGTCTTCAGATCAAAAGCCTTTTCAGATCACCAGAAACATAAATGTAGTCTTTTGACTAAGAGTAAATAAACTTCAATCCTTCTGTTTTCTATCCTACATATGAGCTCTGTGTTGTCTTGCTGTAAGTTTCTCTGGTCCATACATTAGTTTCTGTTCCACTGACCTGGGACGGGACGTTTTTTGGTGGCTCTATCCTGATTGACGGGTCCCATTCTCCTGGCGGCAGAACTGTAACCTGGTCAAGAAATTCATCGATTCCAGCAATCAGATCATTGCGGTCTTTAGCTTTATAGGCCACATCATGGAAAACCTACAAAAGACAAAACCGGAACATTCTTAGTCAAAAATTGTATGGATGTTGATTTCCACCGCGGAATATATATATTTAAAAAAGTCATTCTGAGTTTATATGACTTTTTTTTATATATAAATATTTCTGTTTTTTATTTGTATTTATATTTGTATAAATAAAGTTAGAAATGCAAAATATAAACTCTCAATTCTGAGAAAAAAAAACAGAATTGTGGCATATAAACTCGCAATTGCAAGAAAAAAATTTGAATTGCAAGATATAAACTCACAATTGAAAAAAGTCAGAATTGTGAGATGTAAACTTAGAATTCTGAGAAAAAAAGTCATAATTGCGAGACATAAACTCAGAATTCTGAGAAAAAAAGTCATAAAAAATAATTAATAATTAATAATTCCAAAAACAAGAAGAAAAAAATCAGAACTTTAAACACTGAATTCTTGAGAAAAAAGGTCAGAACTGCGAAAAGTAAACTCAGAATTTCGAATTCAGACAAAAAAGTCAGAATTGTGAGATATAAACAGAATTCTGAGAAAAAAAAAACAGAATTGTGGCATATAAACTCGCAATTGCAAGAAAAAAATTAGAATTGCAAGATATAAACTCACAATTGAAAAAAGTCAGAATTGTGAGATGTAAACTCAGAATTACAAAAAAAGTCAGAATTGCAAGATATAAATGTAGAATTCTGAGAAAAAAGTCAGAATTGCAAGATATAAATGTAGAATTCTGAGAAAAAAGTCAGAATTGCAAGATATAAATGTAGAATTCTGAGAAAAAAGTCAGAATTGCAAGATATAAATGTAGAATTCTGAGAAAAAAAGTCAGAATTGCGAGATATAAACAGAATTCTGAGAGTAGTAGCTGTTTGTGTTGAAAGAAAGAAAACAATGCAGTAAATGAATGTTTTTCATTTAAAGACAAGTTATTTCTTTAAGACTCTTTTATACTGGAAGCCTGGAAAAAAGTACATATTCTAATTTTCATGCTCTTCGATAACGTCCTGAGATGTTGCCTTGGCAACATCAAGCAGCAGCTTGGCACAAGGGTGGTTTTCTGGCTAATTAGCAGTCATTTGCATGTTATTAGGGCTGTTCTGCAAGTCTCCTCTGCACCTCTAAGACTAAGTAAGAGAGAATGTGCTGAGTTGTGAAAGACCTCAGGAGTCTCCAGTCCTCTCATCTCTGTGAGACGGCTTCAGTCTGCATGAAATCCAGTTTACTAAAACAATAACCCCTCACGGTCAGAAATTTGTGGGGAGTTTTTAGATAGAAAGCAAAGCAAAGCAACAGATGGCAGTCTTCAATAATGAGTTACATTTATTATAATTAATGGGTCACTCCTTCCATGAAGTACATTTTTATGTCTCTCTATGTTGGATAAAATATTAAACAATTTTTAAAAGATATAAATCATATTAGTTAGCTTTCTTTTATCACAGTTGAGTAAACGTACGTTTGGTTTGAGTGGATGACAAAAACAGACAATTTTATATAATAAAAAAATATCTTGCATAGAAAATATCTTTCTCTTTGGAATATTGTGTTGATAGATCATTAATTTGTATGTTTTTTTCCATTTCCATTCAGTTATTTATTTATTTATTTTATTTTTATTTTTTTAAAGGGACATCATTTTTGATGGATTTGATGAAGTCCTCGATGTTTTCTGTGGTATTATTTGGTTAGTGTCACTCTAAAAACTCTTGTTTGATCCAATTACAGAAATCAGATAAAAATAAAACCATAAATATAAAAAATATAAAATATATACAAAAAATAAAAATAATATAATACCATTCAGTTATTTATTTATTTATTTTATTTTTATTTTTTTAAAGGGACATCATTTTTGATGGATTTGATGAAGTCCTCGATGTTTTCTGTGGTATTATTTGGTTAGTGTCACTCTAAAAACTCTTGTTTGATCCAATTACAGAAATCAGATAAAAATAAAACCATAAATATAAAAAATATAAAATATATACAAAAAATAAAAATAATATAATAAATAATTTAAAGATGACAACGTCCGTTTTCATAATTAATTAGTCACTTTGTGTCACTCTAAAAATTCCCGTTCGAACAAATTACAGAAATTGGAATTGTAAAATAAAAATAAAACAATAAAATAAAATATAAATATCAATATAAAATATACACAAAAATAAACAATAATATAATATATAATATAATGATTTAATAAAATTAATTCAAGTTGACCACTATGTAAGTGGACTTTCATTTTCATAACTAAATACTTGGTTTGTGTCATTTAAAAAAAATCATGTTTGATTACACAAATATAAATAAAAAAAATAAAATATTTAATAAAATAATTTTGAGTTGACAATTTAATATAAGTGAACCTTCATTTTCATAATAACTTCAAATGCAGCTCATTCAATCAGAATTTAGAATCAGTTTTTATAAAATCTATTTTGAATGATTATAAAATGCCTCTGGATCAAAAATACAAAGTCAATACAAACAGTACTTTGTTAAAACAAAGTACTGTAAACAGCATGTCCTCTTACCTCATCTGTCATCAAGGTAGCAATTGATCTGCCAATCTCGTGATATTGTGGTCCTTTACCCAGAGGCCCCAGCAGGATGAACAGGAACCTGAGAGATGAGGCACAAAACAGTAATGTAACTGTGTTCTTATGTTGGCTTTCACAAGCTGTTCACCAAGACGTTCACCTGGTGGTGATGGGAACTTCCGCCAGGCCGTTCAGCAGTACGGCAGGAGAGAGGCGGACAAACGCCACGATGGGCCTGTCCAGAAACTCCAGCTCTCCAACCAACACATTAGAGGCCTCTGCACCCGGAGGAATCTTCTTCATGAAGTGCAGGTCTATCTACACACAAATCATTATGCAGAGTCAGGTTCCTGCATCACTAGATGAGAAATACACAGGCATATTGAGAACAGTCTTGCATGGATGTTTTGAACTGGTTCGTCATACAGACCGTAAGCTAATCTAAATAAATAAATGGACAGACTAAAGAGAGTTTAAAAGAGTGTTAGCCTTGTGGAGCGTGAATACTTTTGCAGTTTCTACAGTGTTGCTAGTCGGTTGCTATGGTGATCTTGGTTGGTAGGAGGTTGCTAGGGTGTTCTAGGTGTTTTTGGGGGGGAAATTATGGGACAAGAACATGTTTGATCAGTTACTTAATTCATTCAGAAAAGATCAAAAGACTGTGTAGGTTATAATCAGGATTATTATAAAGCCAAAACCATAAAAAAAAGTCCAATACTTTAAATAAAATATACATTAACTCAAATAAAATAAATTATGTATTAAAAAAAAATTAACTTCTTTTTATTTCGGCTAGTTGCCAAGACAACATTTCGCATTTTTGCTTAGTTTAAGTTGAAATATTAAAATAACTAAAACTAAATAAACATACTTAAAAAATGATAATAATAAAATGACAAAAACACAGCAAAATTACTAAAACTTTAACTAAAAATAAAATCTAATTCAAAATATTAACAAAAACATTTTTGTTACTTTAAATAAAATAAATGTTCAAACAAAAAATATATATAAAATGACAAAAACACACAATTACTAAAAAGTTAACTCAAATTTCAATGGAAATTTTAAAATAATTTGAAACTAATTCAAAATATAAATAAAAACAGTACCTCAATAATACAAAAAAAAAACTTAACCTCAGTGTGCTGGTTTTTTGAAGTCACCATAATTACGCAACCCATCCATATATAGGATATGAGATTTGATTTTCAAATCTCGATATGCAATATTAAAAAGCATTAAAAAAAAAATCCATAAAGCTCTTTGTAGAATTCTGGAATTCTGTTTTCTGTGTAAATGTGCTCTTAAGACTGGTTTAGGGTCCAAGGTCAAAATGATGTACAGAAAAAAAAAAGAGATTATGTATGTTTGCATAATGCAAAAGGCCATGTGTTGCGTAAGATTTCATAATATTACTCTCTATTTTAATTGCAGCATTTCATCACGACCCCTGTGAACCTGACAGCACCGCAGCTGCCTGCTCATCTGTTCATGGGATCACAACATAATACCCACTTAATACAAGAAACAGAACAGTCTAATGTCAGGTAAAGAGGGTTTCAACCACAGTGTGTTTGAAGCATAATCCCTCTTCCCAGAACAGACGGCTTCAGAGAAAACACACAGACCTCTATGTACTGTACTGGACTGTAAGTCACACTGTAAAAGTGTTAGTTATTTTAAAAGAAGCTTTAAGATACTTCACTATATATGGTGAAATATTTATGAGAATAGAATTGAAAGGACATTTCACTATAGAATGCAGTAAAATTTGTGTTTTTGCGGGGGGGGGGATTAAGAACATCCATAAAATGTTTGGAAATAATTGCATGTTTTTATAATTCTACATTATATTGCATTCAGCAAGAAAATGCATGTACTTTTAATGTAATTAATGTTAAAATTATTATTATTATTTATTTTGCTTTTGTGCAATAAAAACATGATGCATCACATCTGGTTATATAAACTGCCTTTCAAAAGTTTGGGGTTAAGATTTTTTTAATGCTTTTGAAAGAAGTATTTTATGCTAAAAAAGGCTGCATTTATTTGATCAAAAATACAGTAAAAGCAGTAATATTGTAAAATATTATTACACTTTGAAATAACTATATTCTATTTGAATATATTTTAAAATGTAATTTATTCCTGTGATGCAAAGCTGAATTTTCAGCATCATTACTCCAGTCTTCAGTGCCACATGATTCTTCAGAAATCATTATGCTGATTTGCTGCTCAATTATTACTGGTGCTCAGTTATTGATCATGGTTCTTCTTATTATTAATGTTAAAAACAGTTTTTGCTGTTTAATATTTTGTGGAAACATTTTCAGGTTTCAGGTGTTTCGAGTTTCTTGATGAATAGAAAATTCAAAAGAACAGCATTTATTTGAAACAGAATCTTTTAATTAATAATTACCGTATTGGCCCGAATATAAGACGACCCTGATTACATTACGTATTTCATGGCACACTCGTTTTATGCGTATTTGGCGCCACCTATTGTTGTGGGTGTATTATTTACATGTCAAAGTCTAGACCCTGAATATAAGACGACTGCGTTTTTTTCAGATGTATTTCCAAGAAAAAAACATCGTCTTATATTCGGGTCAATATGGTAATTTAATACATAATTTGACAAAATACAAAAGCATTCATTTCTATTAAACACCCCCCACCCATATTTGAATGGTTGTATATCATGATTTCTGCATAAATATTAAGTAGCACAACTGTTTTCAACATTGATAATAATCAGAAATGTTTCCTGAGCAGCAAATCAGCATTTTATTATGATTTCTGAAGGATCATGTGACACTGAAGACTGGAGTAATGATGCTGGAAATTCAGCTTTGCATCACAGGAATAAATTACATTTTAAAATATAGTAACATAGAAAATAGTTATTTGAAATTGTAATAATATTTCACAATATTACTGTTTTGCTGTATTTTTTTAGCACATACATGCAGCCTTGTAATGTTTCCAAACTTTTGACAAGTAGTGTACTTATATTTCATTCTGCATCTTTACCTTGCTGAAGTCCACAGCACTGTTTTCACGGCTCACGTCATTCTTGCCCTCTGTGGTCAGTGGTTGAGACTGGGGAGGAATCATCTGACCTGCAGACAGAGAGACTATCAATCATTCAATCAATCAATACAATGCCAAAACTAATCAGTGTTATTCAGCCGATGAATGGAATGCAGCATGAGCATCGGCTATATTTCCAGATTAAATGTAGCAGACTGAAATGATTGTGCATATATGGATTGGTAGGAGAGAAAATGATTTTAATGGAGGTCTGTCATGATCGCAGATGTGTTTTAACCATCACTATTAATTACTACATCCATAAAATGAGACACAATGAGCAAAGAGACGATGGCTAGTACTAATTTCACATTTTTGTCAGTATGCTCACTACAGCAGCCTTCAAAAATGGATATAAATAAATCACCAAGCATCACTTCATGGAAACTCGATTGCGCTCTACTCTAAAGGCAACTAAAGCAGCTTTTAGCACATGATGCAGCACCAAAGCCCTTAGTTAAGAGAGCATCTTACATGGCATGAACAGATTTGTGTTTATTAGTCATGCTCGCTGCTGTTTTAATGCAGATTTGGCTCTGTACTAATGATGCTCTGAGCGCTTGCACGGCACAGAACGAAGGGTCTGGAACACTTCATGCGCTAGCATTAGCATGTGGGAAGCTGGCAAACTTCCTAAACATAAGCCCTGTATAAAGGTGATGAATATTCAGAATAGCCTTCACCTTCCTCACAGTACAATATCATGTAATTTATCTGCTAAATTACACTGCTTATCTACTGGCACAAATTGTATAATATTAAATTTGCACTTACTATTTACATTTGCTTTAATTTTTTAAGTTGCTTTCGATAAAATGCATAATGCATAAATGCAAATTAATACATTTAGCATCAGTCTTGGGTTTAGCCAACTGAAAGGAACAATGCCACTAACTTTAACTAAATTTTTCAGTACCATGAAGGTAAGTCAAGTGTTGCTGCCTTCAAGTTGCACTTACAAGCCATAGCTAATTATCTTTTTGCTAATTTTGTTCAGAAAAAAAAATCTATGTATTGGACATTTTTAAGCTTTTTTTTTGTTTCAGAATTCTTGCAACAAAAAGAAGAGGAAAGGATGTGCATTAGGTGCCTAATTTACACTTTACTCTGTATTTTATCTTTGTGACTTGTGCAGCCAAAGAGAATCATGGGAAATGTAGTTTTGTCACCCAATAGAATGCAACAATCCCATTCATTTTTTTCATAAGGGAATTGATTTTAAAGCTAACTCATAATCCATTAAAGGCAGATCTACTGTCAGTTACAAGGTTGTTAATCGATGGTATGCTTACATTATTAACAATACTTGTGTTTAAATGTGGAACTCCTGGAGAACGACTACATTACCCATGATTCTGCAAAGAAATCTCAACCAGTCAGATAACTGAATCAAGTAAAACACACCAAAAAAAAACTCTTTAGCACTGCGAATGATGTAATAGTTTCCCTATGCTCTCAAACTGCTTAAATAGTTCTAAATATAGACATATTCTGCAATAATGGTAAAATGTGTTATTTCTATAGATATAATCAACATCTATAAATCAATAATTTTATATTTATCTGACTATTTTTAATGTCTAGTTCTTCACGAACACTTTTACTGAGTCGATTCATTCAGCAAAATGATTCTCTGAGTCATCTGAATCATCACTCCTGGAACTTCCTGTGCATAATTTTTTTATGCTTTTATGTATATTAACATATTAAGATTAACAGTACGCACAAATTTAATGTACTTAAAGAGGTCATATGATGCTGCTAAAAAGAACATTATTTGGTGTATTTGGTGTAATGAAATGTGTTTATGCGGTTTAAGGTTAAAAAAAACACATTATTTTCCACATACTGTACATTATTGTTTCTCCTCCATGCCCCGCCTTTCTGAAACGCGTCGATTTTTACAAAGCTCATCGGTCTGAAAAAGCGAGGTATGCTGTGATTGGCCAGCTATCCAGTGCGTTATGATTGGCCGAATACCTCAAGCGTGTGACAGAAATGTTACGCCCCTCACCATACTGTGATGATGCCCTGTCCGGCCGGAGCGACGAGACAAAAACATGAAAACCCATTATAAAGAGGCATTCGTTGCATCCAGTGGGGACATAATTATGGATTATTTACAGTAAAAGGACTTTTACTGTCTTTTTACGCGTTGCATCACGCCGTGCCGCATAAACATAAAACCATGTCTGCATTTGTGATCGGAGAAATGACAAACAACAAGCCCTACTCTACACTGCCCAAAAAACTCGCTTTAAATATATAAAAATATAAAAA
>NW_015556144.1:80590-94068 GCF_001515605.1 Sinocyclocheilus anshuiensis | reverse complement strand
AAGTTGTAGTATTTCCTCAGCGACCAGCACGGATCAGCTCTAGGCATGACGAAGCAGATATCGTCCTCTTTTGTTTATAAACTCTTAACTTTTATAAAGAATATCTCTTTGGATTTGAGACTTTAGTCTTTGCAACTTTACAGATCTTCTTTATGCACTAAGAGCTTGTAACACTCCAAAGAGAAAGGAAAAATTTAAATCGCATCATATGACCCCTTTAAAGGAAAGCATCTCACCATTGATTATTATTTTGGTGCCGTTCATGAGCACTCGTTTCATAATAACGATCATTCTGACATTATCTGAATGCAATATCTTAGAATATCTCCATCTCAAAAAAATAAAAATTGATTCATTTTATTGATTCAATTCATTCTAACAGTTTATTTTAAAGAACTGGTTCAGCAAAATGATTCATTTGAATCATCACATAGTTCCAGGAATTTCTTGTGAGATATTTTATGCATATATGCATATTAACATATTAACATAAGTCTCCCTAACGTATATCCTTGTTTTTGCGCCAGATAAATTCTAATTTAATCATAATTTAACTTAAGATAGCTTAAATATAGTTACTGTAGCTCATTTTTTATTTTTAAATCTGTAAAAGTTATAAATAAAACAGATTATTAGAGTATATTTTATAAGAAAATATTATTTCAGGTTTTCTACTTGGAAATTTATTTAATTCAACGTGTTACTTGCTTAATTTGTGAAATTCTCTGGTAATTTCTGAATGTAAATTGTTTCTACATATTTTTTTCAGGGTACTGTAAATCATGAGTGGCTTGTTGCTTCGGCGAAACTTTACAATCACCTTTAGAGGTACAAGCAACTAAATAAATCCAGCCATGGCTACTGTGGTTTCAGCTTAAAGGGTTAAGGTGCCTGGTGCCATTTTGGAGAATATCCGCTTGAACGTAAACAGAACAGCATACGTTGTTTACGTCCAGCTGATATTCTCCAAAATGGCGCTACAGGGTGATGCGGAGGAGACGAATTGTTTAATAAAGTCGTTGTTTTTTTTTCTTTTGTGCACAAAAAGTATTCTCGTAGCTTTGTATAATTGCGGATGAACCACTGATGTCACATGGATTCCTTGCTATGTTTCTGGACTTGGGAACATTTCAGTTGTGTTGCTGTCTATGCAGGATCAGACAGCTCTCAGATTCCATCAAAGATATCTTAATTTGTGTTACAAAGATGAACGAAGGTCTTATGGGTTTGAAACGACATGAGGGTGAGTAATTAATGACAGAATTTTCATTTTTGGGTGAACTAACCCTTTAATAACATTTGCTATTTGTTATTAAAATCATCTCAGAGAATCATGCATTCTCGCAGCCTGTCTTAGCATTTTAGCCTACAGTTTGTTTACCACGTGCAACCTATCCGCTGAGATAACCACCTTCACACGTTATGTTTTAGGAAGCACTACAGCAGAAGGGAAAGTCTCTCAAGTTAAAAGTTGCCTGGATCCAAGCCGTCGTCTCTGTCCAGGCTGAAGGAGGCGGTGGGGTTCTGGTTTGGGTGGGTGGATGTGGAGGATGGAGGAGGGAGAGGTGAGGTGATGGACACACTGGACAAGCAGCACAGAGGCCAACATGGAGAACAGGATGAGACCTGCCCATCGTTCCCATCACAAACAACTGACTGCCACAGAGGACACTTAAAGAGATGAGATGATGCACCTGTCAGACACACACACACACACACACATAAAGAGGAGACAAGACAACAGAGACACTGAAACTCTGAGATGGTGGATCTGACATGTGTGAGCTGATTTTTAGGAGCGACAGATTTCTAATGAAACCAGCAACAACAGAAAGTCTAATGGACATAAATTGGACAATTTCACTTAAGTGCTACGTTTTAGGAGTGGCAAATGCATTAAATAGCCTAGTAAATAGCCTAAATTATTGTTCCATTTCCAACACATCTTATTTAGTCTAATTTGTAATAAATAAATAATTATTTTAAAAACATAAATATTTATAAATATAAATATATACATAAAATAAAGTAATTGAACATTATAAATATTTAAAAAATATATTTAAATTTGGCTGGTAAGTTTTTAATGTCTCAGCTCACATCAAGGCTGCATTTATTTATTATTCAAAAATACAGTAAAATCAGTAAATATTATTACAATTTAAAATAACTGTTTTCTATTGTAATATATTGTAAAATGTAATTGATTGCTGTGATCAAAGCTGCATTTTCAGCATCATAACTCCAGTCTTCAGTGTCACATGATCTTCAGAAATCATTCTAATATTATGATTTGCTGCTCAAGAAACATTTCTGATTATAATCAATGTTGAAAACTGGTGTGCTGCTTCATATTTTTTGTGGAAACAGTGATATCTATTTTCAGGATTTTTGGATGAATAGAAATTATAATTATTTATACCATAACATGTTATAGTAATTATAATGGTAAAGACATTATAAATGCTTTTTTTTGCCACTTTGGATCAATATAATGCATCCTTGCTTATAATAGTACTCAGTTCATATTCATTTACTGAACCAAACTTTTAAGCTGTAGTTGTACATAGTTTTGATGTCATTTGCATAATCAGACCTGCAACCTCCTATATTTTCTGCACAAAGGCAAATTAATACCGTTTTTGTCCATGCAGTTTGTCTCAGACTGCCTCTTGCCGATGTCGGCGAAAGAGCGGACGATGGGAATCCGATTGGCCAGTTTCTTCTGGTTCTGATGATGGTGCTGCTTCAGAAGAGCCTCTTTGACCTTCTTCCTGACATCATCTTCAAGATGCACAGCCACTTCCTGTTGGTCCAGCACCATATCTAAGAAATTCAACACAGAGCATCACAAATGTTTAGCAGCAGATAAGATAAACACATATATGAATGTATATACACATATAAATACATTTATTTTTATATATTAAATTTTTTAATATATTTGTATATATAGGTTTTAAGATACGTATATCTGTTAGCTGTTGCTTAGATGATCTGTTTACATATTTGTTGTAATTTCATAGTAAAACGTTAACATTTCTTTAGCATAACACGTTACCTGCAATCTCCTCCAGAGAGCTGGCTCTCATGTCCAACATGACGGTGCCGTTTGTAATGCAGCTCCGCAGCTCAAAGAGACTGTGCAGAGAGAGCGTCGCAACGTACGGTTTACTCCAGCGCTCACCTCCATCCTCCACGTCCTCTTCAAACTTCAGCCACCTGGACAAAGAGACACAGACATGCTTAAAGAAATAGTTCACCCAAATATGTATTCGCCCTCAGGCCATCCAAGATGTAGATGAGTTAGTTTCTTCATCAGATTTGGAGAAATGTAGCATTGCATCACTTGCTCAGCAATGGATCCTCTGCAGTGAATGGGTGCCGTCACAATGAGAGTCCTACGAGAACTATTCCTTTAAAAACATCCACACCTGCAGCCAGATAACCAATGAATGTGAAAAACAAAAGTTTCAAGACAATTCTGAATTAAGAGCAGAAAAGTAATAACTTAAAACATGAGGCTATCATACAAATCCAGAAGAATCAGAATCAGAGATGTACATACTTTATTTCATATGCCAAATATATCATATTTGTCCTTCTTAGAGCTTGACAGCACTATGAACTGTCAAGAACAACATGCAGGTGAATAAATAATAACAGAAACAACCTTCCTTATAACCTTTACTGAATATGTAAATGGGAAATTGTGTTGTCTCATGTGAATTTTTAATATTTTTAGATATAAAGTACTACAGTGTACATGTTGCCTTTGCTTATTGAAGAAAAATGAAAGCAATTCTCATGCTGAGTGCACTTGCATTTAGATGTGATGCCATATGACAATGTAGAAACCATCATCATTGTAAGTGCTTTATTTAGCCTTTCTGTTTTATCACACACACAAACATTACACAACAATGATTCTTTATATAACCGCAGCTCTCTTGGACTAATGCCGCTCAACAGATTTAATGCATTAAACATCACTCATGCTCTCAAAACATATGAGAGCAGCCAAGAATCAATCTCTAATAAATGCAGAACATTAACAATTGATGTCAAAATATTGATTAATTACTTATGGGCTAATAAAAAATAAAGATCGCTGAGATGGAGAAAAGTAAAAATCTTTAAAAAATAGTTTAAAGCTCATGTCAGGTTCTTTGAAATTTATTTTTTGCATTCATCATGCAGGTTGAAAAACATCTATATCATTCTTAACAAAAAAAGAATGATATGCAGTGTCCTAAAAAAGTGGAAATATCAGATTCTTAACAGATTTGCATGTACTGACCTTGACAAATGGCCACTCTGATGTCATTTCCTGTTCTTGTGGTTTCTTGTCACATGCATTGGTCACATGACAAAAAAATGGTTTCCTGTGTGTTGTTTATAATACATTGACTTGCTGTTGTTTATTCTAATATCAGATCATTTTAGTTATGATTTTAATTTTAGCTTAAGTTTTAATATAATGTTATGTGCTTTTGTCATTTTTATTAGTTTTATTTTTTAAATATATTTTATTTTGCCTATATCTTTTTTTATTTCAGTTTTAGTTTTAATTTAACCTTTTTATGGCATACTATTTTTTTAATTGTCAAATCAAATGATCCCAAGAAAAAACATAATTGAAAATAAAATACACTTTATAAATGCATAAGCAAACAAATAAATAAATAAATAAATACAATTTTATTTTTAAAAACTTAGGATATGTACACTCATATTCTATTCAAGGTTTAGAGAAATATTTTATCACTTTTTACTACGAGTATCACACTTTTTTTGGAGACACTGATCAAACACCAGACTGGAATATCAGAACAGTGTTATTTTAATATTATTTATATACTATTATGGTATTTATTAATTAATTTATTAAAATTGCTTTTATTTTTATATTTTCGATTTTCACTTTATTTTTAGCTTAAGTTTTAGTAATATGTTAAGTGCTTTTGCCATTATTATTAGTTGTTTTTTTTTACATTTTATTTTGCCTATTGTCTTTTTTTATTTCAGTTTGATTTTTAATTTGACCTTTTTATGACATATTATCTTTTTAACTGTCAAACTTTTTACTACGAGTATCACACTTTTTTTGGAGACACTGATCAAACACCAGACTGGAATATCAGAACAGTGTTATTTTAATATTATTTATATACTATTATGGTATTTATTAATTAATTTATTAAAATTGCTTTTATTTTTATATTTTCGATTTTCACTTTATTTTTAGCTTAAGTTTTAGTAATATGTTAAGTGCTTTTGCCATTATTATTAGTTGTTTTTTTTTACATTTTATTTTGCCTATTGTCTTTTTTTATTTCAGTTTGATTTTTAATTTGACCTTTTTATGACATATTATCTTTTTAACTGTCAAATCAAATAACCCCTAGAAAAAAAATTTTTTATAAATATTTTATAAAATAAATAATAAAAATAAAAATGTAATAAATAAATAAATACAAACTGAAAAAAAAAAATTAAGATATACACACTCATATTCTATTCAAGGTTTATCTAAATATTTTTTCATTTTTTACCACATGATTGTGCCACTTTTTTGGAGACATTTGATAAAATATTACGTCATATTTATTATTTTCTTTAAAAAAATCGGTATTTTATTTTATTTTTAAAATACGTTTTATCTTCTCAGTCATTATTTGTCTTTGACCCATAAGTGCATATTGAATGACTGAATCCAGACAGGTCACATGTACCTGGCACTTTCTCTCCACTCAGCATCCTCTCCGTCACGGAGGCAGATCTCATCCAGCTCAGTGAAGAGGTCGTGTGGTATATGCTCTTCATCACCATCCTCAGTGCCCAGCAGAAACTGAACCCTCTGAGAGGGAGTATCTGTGACACAGCATTTTAATGACTTCAATAAACTACCAAGCTCAGTTCAAAAGGTCAGATGGCTAAAATAGGCAGCTAAAAGCATCAGAGACCCAAAACTGTTCTGTGTTCAACGCATGTTATGTCGATAATAATAAAGCACAGAAAAGAAGCAGCTGCTCTCTAGCAGGACTGAGTCATCATGATGAGCTGCTAAAGGAGCAACACACACTCCAACTCTGAGCCTTTTATACAACAGGACAGACCAGCAAAGAGAAACAGAAATGATGAAAGAATATCAGAAGGAACAGAGGAACACAGCAAACATACAGAAATAAAAAGGATGGACAGAAAAGAAAGATTTTCTTACTCAGTATTTTTGTCTTGTTTTCCAATACAAATATCTAAATATTCTTAATTCAATGAAAAATGTACTATTATTTAAATACATTTAAATGGATTAAAACGAAAATGTATTATTTAAATACATTTAAATTAATAAATACATTTATTTAAAAATATTTTGCTTAGCTCACTGCCAGATTTTATTATTTTGTTTTATTTTAAGCATAAATGTACTTAATTTTGATATATGTTTTAGAAAAAAATATTAATATCTTAAATAATTTTGTGTCTCAACTTAAATGTATCTTGAATTAACCCTGTAAAGCCTGACATATGAAATGATAGTCTGAAAAAAAAAATAATAATATTTTTATATATATATATATATATATATATATATAAAATGATATAAATATCAGTTGTCACTCTATATCTCCCAATAATATCTCATAAATACTGAGTAAGTGTCACGTTTGTGTTCTCCCTGCCTTGACCTAGTTTTCCTGTGTTGCTTGATTAGTTCATTAGTTTCCACCTGTGTTCATTAATCATCTTATTAGTCCATCGTTTGGTTTAGTATTTATAGCCCTGCCTTTCCTCAGTTTCTTTGTCCTGTCTACATTGTGTAAAGAGGTTGTTTTCTCCTACTTTCCCATGTGGATTTACTAAAGATGCTGTTTGTTTGACTATCTGCCTGCTTTGTACTCCTTCAAGCGCCTTTCCCCAGCAACCCGTGACAGTAAGAAAGTCATTAATGGAAGGATGGATGGTTACTGTATGAAGGTGATTCTCGTCCGTCTTCGACGCCTGAGTCTCTCTCCCTGCTCCTCTTTCTGTGTCGGTGTCCGTGATGCCGATGGCGGCGGTGAGTTCTTCTGCCCAGAGGAACATGAACCCCGATATACAGAGTCCTGTGACCTATCCATCAAACGCAAACACACAAGAACTGGTGAGAGATGGCAGAAAGTAAATTAAATCATATTTGTTTTTCCCATTTCATGTTCTGAGTTCATTTGTTAAATAGTACAGATCTCAACATAAAAATGACTGAAAATAAACCTCATACACGTTTGTAAAAAAAAATAAAAAAAATAATTAGATAGATATATATATAGAGAGATAGAGAGATATATAGAGAGATAGAGAGATATATAGAGAGATAGAGAGATATATAGAGAGATAGAGAGATAGAGAGATATATAGAGAGATAGAGAGATATATAGAGAGATAGAGAGATATATAGCGAGAGATAGATAGAGAGATATATAGAGAGAGAGAGATATATATAGAGAGAGAGAGAGATATATAGAGAGAGAGAGAGATATATAGAGAGAGAGAGAGATATATAGAGAGAGAGAGAGATATATAGAGAGAGAGAGAGATATATAGAGAGAGAGAGAGATATATAGAGAGAGAGAGAGATATATAGAGAGAGAGAGAGATATATAGAGAGAGAGAGAGATATATAGAGAGAGAGAGAGATATATAGAGAGAGAGAGAGATATATAGAGAGAGAGAGAGATATATAGAGAGAGAGAGAGATATATAGAGAGAGAGAGAGATATATAGAGAGAGAGAGAGATATATAGAGAGAGAGAGAGATATATAGAGAGAGAGAGAGATATATAGAGAGAGAGAGAGATATATAGAGAGAGAGAGAGATATATAGAGAGAGAGAGAGATATATAGAGAGAGAGAGAGATATATAGAGAGAGAGATATATAGAGAGATAGATATATAGAGAGATAGAGAGAGAGATAGAGATATATAGATATAGAGAGATATAGAGATATATATAGAGAGGATAGATATAGATAGATAGATAGATAGATAGATAGATAGAGATAGATATAGATAGAGATAGATATATAGATATATATAGATAGATAGAGATATATAGATAGATAGAGATAGAGATAGATAGATAGATATAGATAGATAGATAGAGATATATAGATAGAGATATAGATAGAGATATAGATAGAGATATAGATAGAGATATAGATAGAGATATAGATAGAGATATAGATAGAGATATAGATAGAGATATAGATAGAGATATAGATAGAGATATAGATAGAGATATAGATAGAGATATAGATAGAGATATAGATAGAGATATAGATAGAGATATAGATAGAGATATAGATAGAGATATAGATAGAGATATAGATAGAGATATAGATAGAGATATAGATAGAGATATAGATAGAGATATAGATAGAGATATAGATAGAGATATAGATAGAGATATAGATAGAGATATAGATAGAGATATAGATAGAGATATAGATAGAGATATAGATAGAGATATAGATAGATAGATATATAGATAGATATAGAGATATAGAGATATAGATATAGGAGTATAGTTTACAAGAAAATACCATTTAGTTTTTCTACTTCAAAATGTCATGCTAGTTGCCATTTCTTTGCAATTATTTGTGAAATTTACTAGCAATTTCTGAGCGTAAACGGTTTCTACACCCAATTTTTTCAGTGCATTTTGAATCATCAAAGGATCATCTATTGAGTATGAAAACACAATATAAATAAATAAATAAACTCAATTTTACATTTGCATGTTAGATCTTGTCAACCCATTAGTGTGTGTGTGTGTATTCAAATATGTACATATACACAAATGTTCAAATATGTACATAATGTATAAATCAAAATGGGACTTTTGTGGTTTTTAGTTAATCTCTGTTAGCTTTAAGGTCAACTATATACTTAAAAGATACAAAAGCTGACTTCCTAGCAATCTAATAAAATATATAATAGTATGTTATGTAATTATTATTATTATTATTATTATTGTCAAATATTATGAAATATTAATAGTATGTTAATATTAATAGCATGTTACACCCCGTAACAATTAATATAAGAGACAAAATTCACGTTTAAAATGTATATTCTATTTACTGAAATATATTTAAATTAATATTTTTAAAATTATATAAAATATTATACAATACTGATAGAATTTCACACCCCTATAAAAATTGATACCATTATTAAAGAGACCAAATATTTTTCAGCATTGAATGAAATACAAGTGCATTAATAATCAACATTTATAATTAATACTGTTCATTCTTGGATGGATTTTCTTCTTACTGACTCTGACTGCATTATGGGATTGTCTTCTACATAAAAGACCCATGCAGTGCTGCTTTAGTATTTGGCTAAAAGAAAGCGTCTTAGAAGGCTGCATAATTATGCTGTGACTCATTTGGAATTATACTGCATAATTATGAATTATAAAATAATTATACAGCTGCCTACCATTTGGAACGGATGCTGCCTTAAATATATGATACCTTAAACTGCTGTCTAGGTAGGCAGTGGATTATTTGCTTGAGACACTTTGTTGTACAATTTTTGGTTCAATAATTACATTTACTAAATACATTTAACTCAGTTATCCATGCTTTTTAAACCATGCTAAATGAGATGGATAACAGTCATCAATCACTTTAATTAAGCCCATGGGCTTAAATGCTGGGAAAACATAACATCTGTCCATTATATGATATTATGTAACATCTGTAACATGACATACAGACTAATGCCAACATCTAGAAAACAGATCTTCCTCTAAACGGCTGCTGAAAGCTGGATGAAATGACCTGACTTGTGATAATGTGCAGATTTAGTATATCTATGATCAAAAACACCAGACCGGAATATCAGAACAGTGTTATTTTAGTATTATTTATATACTTTTATAGTATTTATACTATAATTTGTAGTATTTATAGTATTATTCATTATTATAGTATTAGTATAATATACTATAATATTAGTATGCTATTTCTTATTATAGTATTATACTATTTATATTAGTATTGTTATAGTAGTGTTTTTATAGTATTACCATTTATTTTTATTTTTTCAGATTTCATTTTAGTTTTAGTAATATGTTATGTGCTACTGCCATTGTATTAGTTTTTTTTGTTTTTTTTTACTTATTTCAGTTTTACTTTCATTTAGTTTAGTTTAAGTTGTCAAGGAAATATATCTAAATTTCATTTTTGTTTTAAAGTTTAAGCTTTTCTTCTCATTTTTTTTTTTGTTTCATTCAATGAAACAGTGTTATTTTAGTATTATTTATAAACTATTATAGTATTCTATTCTTACTATTATTTTATTTCTAGTATTAGCTTTTATTTTTATAATTCCTGTTTTCATTTCAATTTACTTAAAGTTTTATGTTATGTGCTTTTGTAATTGTTATTAGTTTTTATTTTTAATGTTTCTATTTTTATGTCAGTTTTAGTCTTATATAGTTTAGTTTAAGGAAATATTTCTAATTTTCATTTTTTTTTATTTTCTTTTTTATTTATATTTTAGTTTTTGCTTTTATTTAACTATTTCAATAAACAAAAACAGAGTTATTTTGTATTTATATAATATTATAGTATTTATACTATAATTTACAATTTGTAGTATTTATGATATTTTTATATACAATTCCTTTTTTAAATATTATAGTATTTGTAGTATTAGCTTTTATTTTTGTATTTTCAGTTTTCATTTTAATTTTAGTTTGCTTTAGTAATGTTTGTTATATGCTTTTGTCATTTTTATTAGTTTTTGTTTTTAATGTTTCTATTTTGCTTGATTTTTCACTTATTTTAATTTCAATTTTATTTTGATATGTTTAAGTTTTTCATCTAATATTTATATTTAATTTTATTTCAGCTTTATTTCAATAAATGCAATTAATTTTTAACAGTTTTAGCTTTTGTTAACAATACTGTATCAGAGACTTGATGGTAAGCTCCTTGCTTAATGCAACAAACACCCTAGCAACCATTCATATCACCATAGCAACTAGCATAGAACATTTTTGCAGTGAATTAGCTAGTGGGGAAATTGTCACTTCACATTTTCTTCTTTATGCACAAATTATCCTCTATGCAAGAACATGCAAAGTGTTTTTTGAGCATGCAATATTTTGTGAGATTCTGGGCTGATCCAGATTGAATCTGAATAAAGGACATTTATTCAAAAGCTGAAACTACATTTGTATTTACAAGCCACAGTGAGTGGGGAAAAAGTCATATTTTTTGCTGTCACAAACAGTATTTTCAGTACAGCTCAGTCTAATATATATTGGTCCTATATCTTGACAGTCGGCTCATTATTGCATGGACCTGTGGGTAATATCCACATAATGTCAGCCTGTCCTGTCAGTGAAATGCAGGCAAACAGTGAATCTGCCTGCTGTTGTCACACACATCATGAAGACTGAGCTCTGGAAAACTGACTTTACATTTGCATCTTACAACTCCTCTACACACTATACAACACACTGTGTGATGAATTGGTGACGTTTTCTTGACCAAACATAGTATATTCGAAATGAAATCAAAATTCACAATGTTGTGGTTTTCATTTCATGTCTGTCAGCTTTAAATTCAACTATATGCTTAAAATAAAAAATCTGACTGCACAGCAATATTATAAAATATTATAGAATAACAAACAATAGCATGGTATGTCCCTGTAACAATTCACATTAATTTTAATAAATAATATTTGTTAATACATATTAATATTAATGATAAAAAGACCAAATACACTCTCTGAAATGTTTACAAATATTTTGATTATGATCAATATTATAAAATATTATATCATTAATATTAATATTTAAAGAGACAAAATTTACAAATATTATTAATATGATTAAAATTAATTATTATAATTATTAATAAAAAGTACATAAAATATTATATAATATCAATGGAATTTTACACTCCTGTAAAAGTTATTACAGAGACAAAATTCACATTTAAAATGTACATTGTTTACTTAAAAATATTTCAATTGTTATTAAACAATCTATAAACTATTATATAAAATTAATAGAAATTTACACCCCTGTAAATATTATTGATAATATTAATATTAAAGAGACAAAACTGACATTTAATCAAAATATTTAAATTGTTATTATTATTATTATTAACAAATATTATATAAAATATTATATAATATTAATAGTATGTTACACCCCTGCTACATTTAATATTAATATTATAATTTAAACATTTATCTGATTAAATGTAAAAAGAACAAATATCTGCCAATTGCATAAATGTATATGTATCATCTTGTTTCAATAGAAAATACATCAGCACAAGAAAGAAACCTGCACTCATCAAGACATGAGGTCTTCAAGTTCACCTGCCAAAGTTAGAAATACATATGTATAATTAGTGCAAATAAAGCAGGTACAAACATAAACAGAAAAGCATGTGATTATTTCCGACATGTGTAGGACATGGAGCCTCTATTTAGACACTAAGAGTCTTGATGACCCATTTATTATTCTAATTTGGATTCTGTAATTATTCTCTGCCTCTTTCTCACTAGCAAACACAGTAGGATGTAAAAATAGCAGACGGGGCAGGAGAGCAGCTGACGTCATCTGCCATCTTTGAGAAGATGCTTGGAGTAGCTGCTCTTTTTCCCCTGTGAAACGCTCTCAAATACTAGCTATCCGTCCTCCCACCAGTCTTTTCTATTCATGACATTACAGAGGCAGATAAACACACACACACAGGCCAAGCTGGTGGGACGTGCTCTTGATTTGCCACCCACAGACTTTCCTCTCAGACTACCATTAAGTTCTCTGAGCCGTCGTTGCTCTGAAACATCTTTTGATGTAATGCATTTTAATTAGATTGTGCTGTTTTATTGGTATATGTGTATATGCAGATTAAATCTATATTTATACTTCATCCACCATCTTTAATATATTTTTTTTCCACTGAGGGTTGTAGCGAATCAGCTCATGGGAAATATGAATAATTAATCATAACTAGTTATAATTAATTATAAATATTTAGATCCGCTGTAGATATTTACTTGACCTCTCAGGGTCAACTGTCTGTCAATTCTAAGAACGTTAATTTCCTGGTTAAGGGAAATAACTTTCTTACTGTACAACTCTACACGGAGCTTGTAGCATAAATCTGCATGATTAGGGACGATAGTTATGAGTAAATAATGAACAACGTCAAGTGTGATACAAGTAAGATTTTATTAACTACATAAACACTTAAACTAGTCTAACATACTACATAAACACTTAAACTGGTCTAACATACACATATACACACACGCATACAGTTGGTATAGGAAAGGGTTAAAGCTTGACGCAGTAAAGAGAAGAGAAATAAGAATATGAAACTATGGTACCATTTGATATTCAACAGATCTACCGCCTGAAGGAAACATCAAATTCTTAGTTCAAACACACC
>NW_015556144.1:76527-80440 GCF_001515605.1 Sinocyclocheilus anshuiensis | reverse complement strand
TTACAGAGTATTTGTTAGATATAGCTAACAAAATATATATTGTGTGTTTGATTGGTCCAGACGCTACAGGGTGCTGCACACTAAAAAATTATTTTTTGAAGTTGTAAACAAAACAAAGATTACTGAAGCATGTTTTACGAGAAGATACTATGTCAGTCTTTCTACTTCAAAATGTTGCATTTAATTCAATGTGTGACTTCTTGTTATTATTATTATTATTATTTTAGAATTATTTGTGAATATTACTAGCAATTTCTGAGTGAAAACTGCTTCAAAGAAAATGCTATACCAATTTTTTTTTTCAGTGTATCATCCAAAAGCTCGCCAAGGCTGCATTTATTTAATTACAAAAATACAGTAAAAATAGTAATATTGTGAACTATTTTTATAATTTAAAATAAATGTTTTCTGTGTGAAAAACTGTAACATGTAAATATTCCTGTGATGCGCAGCTGAATTTTCAGCATCATTACTCCAGTCTTCAGTGTCACATGATCTTCAGAAATCATTCTAATATGCTGATTTGCTGCATAATTGCAATAAACAAAATCACACATATGATATTCGTAAATAAAAAATGTTTCAAAAAAATAAATACATATATATTTTTTGTTTAAATTCTGTTTTGTCTTAGTATGTATTTACCTTCTAGCTCCTCCTTCTCCAGTCCAGCTTTAAGCATGGAGTGAGTGCCTCCTCTGTCCACCACAGCCTCCTCATCATTCCTCTGTGTGTGGAGAGCGAGAGAGAGAGAGAGAGAGAGAGAGATAGATATGTCAGTATGAAGGTCTGTCTCAGAGTGACAGGTGAAGTGAATGTGTCTCACTGACAGATGCATTTGTCCCGGACGTCAGACAGATACTGACCCCACACACATTCATCTGATGCTTGCTGTCCTGAGACTGTGAAGCTGAGTGGAGAATTAACTAGTTTTTAACATTTTCTGAAGATAATGTGAGTTAATGTTTCCGAGAAAATCTCCAAATCTTCTCCATATATTAATATTGTTACATGTTACATTTATTAGAAATCTAATTATTAACTATTTATTGAACAAATCTCACTACACAGCAATATTATAAAATAGGCAACATTTCTTATTTTCATTTAGTTTAACTTGTTCTAAATATAACACACTAAAATAACTATAAAATGTATAAAAACTAATAAAAATGACAAAAACATAAAATGACTAAAACTATAACTGAAATTAAAATGAAAACAGAAAATATAAAAATAAAAAAAAATCTAAATATTAATAAAAACTATAATATTATCTCAATGATACTAAAATAACACTGATAATGTTACAGTTAACAATAATATTAATATTTATATAAACAAATATATTATATTAATAGTATGTCACAACCTATATAACATTAACATTAATATTAAAGAGACAAGAACTGTATTTAAAATGTACATTTTATTTACTTTAAAAATATATATTTTTGGATGAGACTGATAAAATATGGGTGGTTGCTAGGACATTGCTATACAGTTGCTAAGCTCCATACAGGTTAGGGATGCCATAAGAGTGAGTAAATAATGATAAGCAAATGCACTGCTTTAAAAATGAACTAAAATTCCCATTTTGGTCATATGCATGGCTTGAGGTCACTGCTGTATTTTCATCCAGTTCCTCAATGTATTGTTCTATTTTCTATGAGAATGAAAGTGCAATCCAACTACAAGACAGTTGCCGTGGTTACTAATGTAGCCAACAGCGGCAGCCGACTCATGTTCTTCAACAAAGACCATTTTTCATATTGAAAGCTTCACCACAACTTGACAGTGAAATTTACCCTTACTTTCTCTTTAAAAGAAAAAACACAGTGCTAGACATTAATATGCACAAACATTAGTATGTAGAATATACACAATAAAAATGCATATTAATATGTATACCTTTTGCATGGGAAATTATAGTGATTTAATATTTAAAAGACATTACTAACATGAAACAGGCCAAAACTGTGAATTATTGTTTTTTTAAATCAATTTTTAACAATAGAATATGATCAATAATTAATTTTCTATTGTTTAAAGCCATATCTAACACCATAAAATGCATGAACCGATAAAATGCACAACAATGCTTAGGGACTGGAAACAAATTTAAAAAGTATTTTATGAAAGAATTCTCTTCCACTCACCAAGGCAGAAAAAAACAGTACAATTGTGAAATATTATTACCATTTAAAATAACTTGTTTTCTATTGTAATCAATTGTAAAATGTAATTTATTTCTGTGATGCGCAGCTGAATTTTCAGCATCATTTCTCCAGTCTTCAGTGTCACATGATCCTTCAGAAATCATTCTAATATGCTGATTCTTTGATGAAAAGATAGTAAAAAAAAACATTTACTGAAAACTTTTCTAACATCATGAATATCTGTGCTGTCACTTAATTAAATGGATCCCTGCAGAATAAAAGTATTAATTTCTTTTTTTTTTTTTTTTTGAATCATGCTAACCCCAAAATTTTGACCGGTAGTGTATAAATGACAATATGCAAGTTGATCTGATTAAATGCATCTACCAAATGCATCACTGTAAAAGGTCCAAATCAATCATTTAAGGCAGGTTTTAAATATAGCAAACTTCAATTCATTCACTGGTATCTTATTTATATTTCATGCAGAAATACAACTAGAATACAATTACTATTCATCGCTCAGCTTCAGCACAAAACAAATTAGTGTCATAATGAGCTCTTGAGGGAATCTTTAATTAGTGCAAAAGAATGGCTGCTAGTTTAATAAACAGAGTTAACGCAGTTTCTATTCGAGATTCCCTTCATGTCAGTGCATAATGAAAGCAGGCTGGATTTGTGCATTTGTCCTCAACAGACAGCATTACTGACCAGCTGCTAATCGCAACAAGCTGGTGTTTTAGCGCCTCATTACTGAGAAACACACAGCATTAAAACAGATGGTGCCGAGCCAAGATCAACCCTCAGAGCAATTACATAAGAGCAGAAATACAGTCTTACCAAAAAACATACAATACTACTGTTGCACACATACACGCAAACTATTTAAAACTATGCTAGAATAGTAATATTCAATATATCTCAACATTTACACTATCATTTAAAAGGGTGAGGTCAGTACAATGACTTTTTTTGTTTGAAAGTAGTTAAAACTTTTATTCAGCAAGGATGCATGATCAAAAGTGAAAGTAAAGGCATTTAGAATGTTACAAAATAGTTCTATTTCAAATAAATGCTGTTTTTTTTTCTTTAATTACATTTATCAAAGTATCCTGAAAAAGTGATAAATCAGGGTTTCCACAAAAATACTGGTCAGCAGCACAATGGTTTTCAACATTGATATTAATCAGAAATTATTCTTGAGCAGCAAATCAGCATATTAGAATGATTCTGAAGATCATGTGACACTGAAGACTGGAGTAATGATGCTGAAAATTCAGATTTGATCACAGGAATAAATTACATTTTACAATAGATTACAATAGAAAACTGTTATTTTAAATGGTAATAATATTTAGCTATTTTTACTGTATTTTTTTATCAAACAACTGTAGCCTTGGTGAGCAGAAGAGGCTTCTTTCAAAAACATTTTAAAAAATCTTTCCGACCTGTAGTGTATGAGTTTTCTCAGAATTACTTGAAAAAACTTGATTCGAAATGTTTAATACAGTATTAAAAATCAAGGCACAAAATGACATTTCATAATTTTTATTTATATGCATCAATAGTATATTGATATATTTCACATATATTTCACCTGGTCTGACAGCAGCTCACTAATATCCATCCTAAATGTCAAAACTAGCAGCTAAAAGTCACGTTCCTCAGGGCCTTCAGGTAATACTGTGTGTGTGTGTGTGTGTGTGTGTGTGTGTGTGTGTGTGTGTGTGTGTGTGTGTGTGTGTCTGTGTGTG
>NW_015556144.1:27614-76459 GCF_001515605.1 Sinocyclocheilus anshuiensis | reverse complement strand
GAAAACATGGGAACACACTGTGTGTGTGTGTGTGTGTGTGTGTGTGTGTGTGTGTGTGTGTGTGTGTGTCACACGCATGTGCGAGAGTGTAATTGTGTGTAATTCCTGTGAACTTATGTAAATGTGTGTAAATGAGCTCAGAGCTGTAACTTTGATGAGAATCAGACTCACTTACAGCACAATCATCCTAATAAATGCTCTTCTGTTTGTGCCTAAATGTTGGTCTGTGGTTAGCACTGTTTAAAGAGACGTTCAAATTTTGTTCTACAACATAAATTACAAATAAAAAATCCTGGCATAGTTTATTATTAAGAGTGTGCGCATATTTTATTTTACTTCAATAATCATATTTTCAAAATGACTATACATTGCTTGGAATCAGCATGAATCTGTTTATTGTAAAAACAACTCAATATAATCTGTTAAAAAGATGAACATGGTCTAAATATGGCTAGTTGTGGAAAACGCATGACTGAATGAGTTAAAATGATTATGAGATTCAAACAAATAGAATAAATTGATTATACTGATATGATATTGATGATATTGATAAATGTACACATATCCAGTATATATATACAGCAAGCTGCAAAATAACTACTGCGTCCTGTAGCTTATTGTTTAACTAACCACTAAACAATTATCTTGATTTCTTTAAAATGGCATAAGGTTATTTATGCCATTTATGCTCTCTCACACACACACACACACAAGGCGTTCGTTCAGATGAGTGCCTTTTGCCCTGCCTAAAATATGAATAGCATGTAATCTGCATGAGGTCTAATCTCTTTATCCTGAATCCTCTCTTCTTATGACCAAACTGCCACACACTCTCCTTCTGTGTGGATCCACACACATCCTACACTGTAATCCTGTAAAGAGATGACACACTACACACACTCGCAGGTTCATGTGAGAGAACAAAACAGACACAAGCCTCAATACAGTAAAATAAAAAATGAGGTCTCTTTAAAGCTGAAGTGCATAATTTCTGTACCACCAGCATCGCCAAACTAAATGGCAAAAATAATGACACTGCCCATCTGCCATTGGTCAAGCAAACAGATAGTCCCGCCCCAAACTCACACCAGATGCTCAAACAAACAGATCAATGTTTTAAAGGTGTCACAGGGTCGCAATATTTACATTTTTTTGAGGATGAAATACAGAACTGAAATACAAGAAAGTATTTTCAAATTCCTCAAACTCTAAGCTTTAATATCTCAATTACAAGACAGAAATGAGATAACACAGAGAGGAAAAAGAGATCTGTGCTAAAGTCTCCAACGTCCCAGATGTGAAAAAGCCCATAGTGCACATAAAAGTGAGAAATCTCAATATGATGTATGACATCAAACGTTTCTCATCCAATACTTGCAAGTTCTGAATTGCTATCCACATTTATTTTATACAGTAGCTCTATATTCTTACAATAGGACAACTTTTGTGTTTAGTTTTATTCTTACTAATAAATTCTAGTGGGAATACACTACCGTTCAAAATGTTGGGGTTGGTAAGTTTTAAGAGATATTTTTTTTGAAAGAAGTCTTTTAGGCTCACCAAGGCTACATTTGTTTGATCAAAAAATACAGTAAATATAGCTAAATATTATTACCATTTAAAATAAGTTTTCTATTGTAATCTATTTTAAAATGCAATTTATTCCTGTGATGCAAAGCTGAATTTTCAGCATCATTACTGGAGTCTTCAGTGTCACATCATCCTTCAGAAATCATTCTAATATGCTGATTTGCTGCTCGAGAAATGCACAGACAAATAACAGAAAAAAGAAATGACAATAATCATTTCTGATTATTATCAAAGTTGAAAACAGTTGTGCCGTTTCACTTTTTTTCAGGATTATTTGATAAATATAAAAGTTCAAAAGAACAGCATTTATTTGAAATATACATCTTTAGTAACATTATAAATGTTTTCACTGTCACTTTTGATGAATTTAATGCATCCTTGCTGAATAAAAGTATTAACTTCTTTCAACAACAACAACAACAACAAAAATCTTACTGACCACACAGTTTTGAAGGATAGTGTATTTAATACAAAGTTAAAACTTGAAGGATTCATAACTCTCCATTAAACACCCCTGAGCTATGACAGAACAGCCTCTGAGCAATAAAACGTGGGTGTCTCATCAAGCTGGTCTGTGCGACAGCTATAAATAGCGGCTGTATGTTCTGCATCCAGTAGTCAATACACATCTCAGATGGACTGACTGTTCTGAGCACTAAAAATAAGCACATTCTTGTCAGATCAATAAACCGTGCAGGTTCCATGTCACCGACCCAATACTTCAGGATGCCTGCACACTCAGATCAATGCTGCAACCCTGCAAAATCATGTTTACAAGGTACAGGCTGTTACAAAGAACACTTCTGGAAGGCACTTTTCACTTTAGTGTCTTTGCAAGGACATTCAGTTTTATTTGAATGTCCAGCAAACCAGCTAACAAAGATTTGCTCTAAAAATGTTTTGCTATTGTTCACAACACATTACATTATGAAAACATTCTGAGTGTTCTCTGAATGTTCAAAACATACGTTGTTTGTTTGTTTATTTATTTATTTTGCAAATGTAACCAAATGTTAAATTGTATCATTTGCCAAACAGTATGGGAAAGTTACTTTTGAATGTTCTCTGAACATTCTAAAAAAAGTAGTAACGTTTAAAAAAAAAAACGGAATTCAGAATAAAATCCCATGAAACATAGTGAGAATGTTTCTTTTGAATGAATCTGGACATTCTGAATCAAGTAACATTTAAAAAACGGAATTCAAACCAACGTTCCATGAACAATGGATAAATAATGTTTTTGCACTAACATTTTGAGAACATTTTTAAAGACCAGATACTCTGATATTAAAGGGGTCATATGATTCAATTTTTCCTTTCTCTTTGAAGTGTTACAAGCTCTTGGTGCATAAAGAAGATCTGTAAAGTTGCAAAGACTAAAGTCTCAAATCCAAAGAGATATTCTTTATAAAAGTTAAGAGTCAACAACACCTACCTAAAACGGCTCGCTCTAACACGCCCCCACATGTCTACATCATGATGTGGGAAGATTTGCATAACGCCGCCCAAATGTTCACGCAAAGAAAGAAGGGCTTTTCAGACCGATGAGCTTTGTAGAAATCGACGCGTTTCAGAAAGGCGGGGCATAGAGGAGAAACAATAATGTACAGTATGTGGAAAATAATGTGTTTTTTGAACCTTAAACCACATAAACACATTTCATTACAACAAATATACAAAATAATGTTCTTTTTAGCAACATCATATGACCCCTTTAATGTTACTGGAAGAACGTTTGTTCATAACTTCAGAGTGTTGGGAGAACTAGACATACAGTTCATGAGCAGAATTGTAGATTTTACTTCGCTATTTGTCAGAGAAACCCTCTTATAAACAGCATGTAAAAACAAATAAAACTGTGATCGCCCAGTTAACATGTCAGTCAGACAGGCGTCTCAGTTTTTGGCCAGATGAAGCTGCAAAGTGTACGAGACTGATAGTCACTGTCTTGTTTTTCATCGCTATTCTCTTGTGGATCAGATAGATTCCAGCTGGCTGAAAGAGACTGCTTTGGTATAATTTTAGAAGAAAAGTATCTGAAAAAATAACACTTGACTAATTTCAGCTCTTGTTTTCTCAGTATACAACTCCATTATTACTGAATATAATCTCACTTTTGTGGAAATTTCCAAAGAACAAGAATTTAGGATTTCCCCCAAAATAACAGAAAGAGCAATCAGCTTAATTTTAATGCTGTTTACTTACAGAAAATGGACACAAATTGACATGAAATCATCTTAGCCACAGGAAAAAATACTTTTGTGCACTTAAACCTCGTGAAAGGATAAACTCACAGAAGATGGAAAGGTTCTGGGCAAAGTAACATGCAACACTGACCTGCCAAAACACAGCATAGACTTTACTACATGCTTGACCCAAAGCATGCTGGTATACAAGAGTGGCATCTATCTATCTATCGATCTATATATATATATATATACATACACATACACATACACACACACACACATACACACACACACACACACACACACACACACACACACACATATATATGAAGTCACTTATGCTCACCAAAGCTGCAACAATAGAGTAAAAACTAATATTGTAAAATATTATTACAATTTTAAATAACTATTTTCTATTTGAATATATTTTAAAGTGCAATTTCTGTGATTTAAAGCTGAATTTTAAGCATCATTCATCCTGTCTTCATTGTCACATGATCCTTCAGAAATCTTTCTAATATGCTGATTTTCTGCTCAAGAAATATTTCTTGATATTTCTTTATGTAAAAAACAGTTGTGCTATTTTTTATGATGGTGACACTGAAGTTATGTGACCGTGATGTAGTTCTTTTATAGCCTTCGTTTAACTTCTTACTTCTGCCGATTGCATTTAGGCTTCAAAATTCAAATTGTGTTCATTTGTTAAGATTATCGTGATGAACCAAAGGTGTAAGAATCACAAACTTATGTTGGTCGCAGAGGTTATTTTCTGCAAAAAGCTGACATTTTTTAAATGCTATTTTTAATGCAAAAGCCAATGGAAAAATCCTACTGGGTTTTTGTTGAGGGAACCAGGGTGATGCAAACTTATGGGTTGACCTACAAAAATACGCCTTGTAGATGCATGCAGTGTTGAGTTACAATTTGACCAAAAAAGAAGATATTTTAGACAATTTATTCTGCTTACAGCCTTCACTTTCAGAAATACGTCTATGATACCTTCAAATTTGCATTTTATATTTACATTTATTCACTTTTTATCCAAAGCAACAATATAAAATGTTGCTTATAGACTATAAATTGACTGAAGAATGCTTTTTGAGGACACAGGTGCCTGCAGCTGCAATGCATCGTGGGTTTCCAAAAAAGTCCACCCTGATCAAAGATATTTGGAAAAATGTCTGGGTTTTTTTGTCCACACAATGAAAGTCAACCCCAACATTCCTCAAAACATGTTCCACAAAATAAAGAAACTCATACAGGTTTGGACTTTCATGAAGGTGAGTAAATGATGACTTTTCATTTTTGAGTGGACTATCTTTTTAAAGCAGTATGAGAGCGGGGAGATTAGCGAACGTCCCGTGATGGTTCACATTGATTTAATTGGATGAAGCAGATAATCATATTGAGCATCCTGAAAGGGCAGATGGAGGAGAATATCACTATCAGCTGCAGCACAGCAAATCCATACAGGGCAGTTCAGTGCAGTAAATGCTTTAGCGGCCCATAGATGAGCCAAAGGCCCTTTCAAGGAAAGCATTCAAAGGCCATATTTGCAACATATTTGGGACGTATTCCGACTTATTCCACCATAGTGCACATTGCTGTATTTCTCAAGAAATATGAGTGCACCATCTTTGTATAGCTAAAGTCTTTGGATGAGCTCCTCAACTACATGACACAGTGTTAACTATAGGTGAATATGCACATAGTTAGCTGTTTGACATGAAATACGCAGAGTTCTTGAATAACTGACAAAAGCTCTGTTCCAAAACCTGAAAAATACAAACCATGATGCATTGTGACAAGCTTTTAGCTATGCAAGGCTGATTTTGATACATGCTATGAAATAAATATACGCAAGTATCATCATTGCAAAACAGGATATTTGCATATTTACAATATTACAATATTTTCTAACTTTATTTCTACTTTGTCTAACTACAACTAATGTCATGCCAGAATAAAAGATGAACAGAATCTTGCTGAGCAAGAAAGTTCAATTCAATTCAATTCACGTTTATTTGTATAGCGCTTTTCACGATAAAAAATCGTCGCAAAGCAGCTTCACAGAAAATGTAGGTTTCTACATTATATTTAGGAGTAGCTTATCAGTGGTGATAGTTAAAGTTAGTTAAACTGTCATTTAAAAATGTTTATAGCTGGCTACGTATATAACCAACCTGATCTCACCAGAAAACATAACTATTTCACAATGTGAATCATATAAACGATTTCTAGAAAAAAAAGTAAGCATGAAGGCCCGCCCCTAACCCCACCCCTAAGCATAACCGCCACTGGAGCGTGAGCAGATTGTATGAAATAAGATCATACAAAGTCATAAGAATTAGCAACCAATTAGCCGAAATGTAAAATAGTTATGCATTGTCACGAGACTGTGTTGAAATAACACATTTGATTTAATGGCAGACATTTGAAGGAAAGTAAACCATATAAAAAAAAAAAAAAAGTGTGTTACTTGAAATAAAATGAACGTTAACTGAAATAAAATAACAAATAAAATGTTATTATTTTATTTCGGCTCATTCCCAAGGCAAAATTTTTCATTTTCATTTAGTTAAACTTACAAAAATAAATAAAACTAAATCAACTAAATTTAATAAATAAATAATAATAAGTACTATAGAGACAAAAACTAATAAAAATAAAACACACAACAAAATTACTCAAACTTAAACTAAAATTTAAGTGAAAACATAAAGTAAAAATAAAGTCAAAACGTTATCAAAATTATAATAGTATATCAGTAATACTAAAATAACACTGGTATCGACCAAATATTCGTAAATTATTTATTTTTGATTCAACAGAACCATTTTAACCTATACTGTCAGCAATGAATTACATATATTTTTAGTTAGCATTTCTTTCATTAGTATGTCATCTAAGAATTTTTTGTCACTGAGCTTGTTGCAGTGCATTATGGGATTGTCTTCTCTGCAAAGCAAATATTTAACCAAAAGAAGGCTTCTTAAAACATTTTGGAATAATGCCTTAAAATGCTGTCTGAGTAGGAACTACACTCTCAGGAAAAAAAAAAGGTACAAGGCTGTCAATAGGATGGTACCCTAAGGTGCAAAAGCTAAAAGGTACATCTTTGTACCTTATCTAGCCCTAAATGGTACATATTACTTATTTAAAAGTAAGGTGTGCATATTTGTACCTTTTATGAAAGGATACCATCCCAGTTTTGTACTTTTATTTCTCATAGTCCTAGAAAGAAGGCGAGGGATGAAGCAGGACAGTGTCAGAGATCTGTGCTGGATTTATGGGAGGTCTTGGCCGACATCTGCAGCACGTAACCGGCTTCTTACTGCAGCAGTGGAGGCTTCCTGCACCCCTCCTCCACAGCACTAACCTCGCATCTGATCAATGACATTCAGCCTGCAGAAAACATCCTGCATCCTCTGCATTACACAGACTACATCACCCACAATTCTGTAGTGCACTACTGCAGTTTGCACTATTGTAATCAGTTCACACAAAGCGCAAAAACAGCTCATTTTAATTCTCTAAAACATGCATATTATCTGACAATATTAATAGTGCAATAATACAATCAAGGGCCTCATAAAAATGCATGCATTTACTAAATCCTAGAGCTTTGCAGTGTTTGCATGCAGCAGATGCCACTAAAACCTGAACTAGAGTAAAACCAGCATCCCGCTCATACCTGAGAGTCCAGTCGGCTGTAAAGGTCCAAATTCTGCATATCTCTGGTGTTTTTCTTTCCAGCTCCAGAATAAGTCAGGACCGTTTCAACTAATGCAGCATGCGCTTCAACTAATGTACAACTTGAGCGCATGCACGCACACACACACACTCATGAATGCACACACACACACACAGCGATTACAGCAGTGACATAAGCAGTGCCTCTCTCATACAAGCGTACACTGTCTTTATCTCATTCTGTCTCTCTCTCTCTCATAGGGAGGAACTGCTTCGCATCCCGGTGTTGCACCAGTGTATTCTGCCCACCTCCTCCCCAGAGGCATGCTGGGAGTGGACTGCTGACCTATCAGAAGAGGCCTGACCTTGTTCTCTCTCTTGCTTTATACTCACCGTTCTCACCAATGAGGTCTAATATACCTTCTAGCATTTCCATTCATCTCTGAGGCAGTTCTTGGCATGTGTGTGACTCTCTGGAAGAACTATTTAAGCCAATCACCCCAATCAGCCAAAATATGATTTATCAGTCTAAAGTCACAGGAACACAATGTCATGAAAACATTGAATGACTGATTGACCCTTCATTAGTGACTATCCTGTGCTGTGACATCACAGACAGCAGACAGGGAAAAATATAAGTCTATTTCATGATTTTTAGGAGACTCCAATATACACACAAAAAAAACACATCTTGAGAGTCCTAAAGTATTCATTGCGTGATGAAGCCTATTAGAATGCCGTTAGAATGCCCTTATAATTCAAGTTATGAAAGCAAAATATCCCTGTATGGGTTTTTGTTTTTTATGTTTTTTAGACATGATATAGTTAAATAATATCACACAAGCAAGAGTGCTATTTTCCCGAATATCAGCGCGTGAGCACGAATGTGATATGGATTTTTTACAACAGTTGAACAAACAAGATGTTAATATTGAGTGAGTCGTTTGAATGAATGATTCAATGATTCACTCATTAAGACAGGGACTTGCCGCCCCCTACTGGTGGTTTTAGTGTCATTTTTATTTATCCATGACAGGCCTAAAACAGCAAAGGTACCAGCACAAAAACACACTCAGAAAAATAACATTTAATTATCGTTATCAACAAAATCAGAAAAAAACTTAGATATCATTTTTTATCAATAATATTGTTCATACAGTATGTTTAAGGTCTGTAAGAATTGTCTATGTTTTTGAAAGCAGTCTCTTAAAGCCTGTTCACATAAATAAAGATAACTATAACGGTAACTATATTAGTATATGTGTGTGTGTGTGTGTGTGTGTGTGTGTGTGTGTGTGTGTGTGTGTGTGTGTGTGTGTGTGTGTGTGTGTGTGTGTGTGTGTGTGTGTGTGTGTGTGTGTGTGTGTGTGTGTGTGTGTGTGTGTGTGTGAATACAGTTTGTTTATATATATATATATATATATATATATATATATATCCGCCCCGAAATTCAAACTTTAGCATATGCTTCTATCCAAATTGGCTTATAAATGACAAACTTTCAATTGTGTATGTATACTTCAAGTTCATGAAATGCTGACTAGTAATAAACATTCAAAGTTTCTTCTTTTGTAGAGATCATCAAATCTGTTTTTGTCTTCAAAACCAGCAAGAAATGTGATCAAATATGATGCAGGGAATTTGAGACAAGTTAAACTTTTAACATGATGTTAAAATGGTTTTGGAACAGAGCTAACGAAAAGAATCAATTCTGAAAAATTATTTGCTACAAATGTGTCGCTTGAATAAGTTTTACTACATACAGTAAGAACAACATCTAGCTTATAAAGCATATGTACAAAATTGAGTTTCCGTGGCTGTTCCAGCTCCAAAATTTGTAAAATTCCCTACTATCCTGTATGAAAATCAATCCTCTGAAAACTGTTCATCCTTCACCTTTGTCTGCCCCTGTCTGACGAGAGTACAGGCGTTCGCTTGTGTAACACAGATTCAGCACAAATATAGAAGCAGATCAAACGCTCTCAGACAAGAGCGGATTCGATTTAAGTGTCGGTGCGGCGCATTTCACTGATCTTTTGCTGCTTTGCATCAGGGATTTTCCTCATTTCAAAAATGTGCTGTCTTCCAAAACAATACATAAATGATTCATTTCAAGAACATAACCCCCAAAAAGCCAATGCAACTCATCTAATAATGCTGCATTGTAAGGTCAGAGGAGAATGGTTTGAAAACATGCTATAAATCTCTGATACGCAGCTAGATTACTGTAACTATGCACCATTCCGCTGACATTTCAAGGTCATTTCTGACTAAAATCCTGCAGAAATGAGCAAGTGTTGAGTAGTGTTCAATTTGACAGATGACAGATTTATAACATCTGTGACCTTTTGGTGTCTCGAAGGTTCAGTGCTGCAGAATGCATGAAAAAAAATGCTATGAGGAAGAAACTGCCGCAGTAGGAGTTTAAGCATACTGTGATTTTAAGTTGTGACTGGCTGTAGATCATCAGTGGTGTGCTCAGTCATGCTGATTAGATTGAATAATGTCAGATGCATTGAAAATAATTTACGCTGACAGGTTCTGGAACAGCATTCCTGGACCTTCAGATCAAAATATATTGGCAGTTTCTTTGTCAATCCAATCCATCCATGTATGCTGCAGTCCGGTTTGTGACAAGATTCTGGCATTATATCAACCATCATAAAATATGTGTGTATTAAACATATCGACTCACCACACTTTGTCTTTCAGGAGAGGTGACCACCTGCAAAATACAAATATTTACAGATCAAATTCATGTCATTTGTTTTGACTCACTACTAATTACTCTTCATTAATTAGCACACTATACATTCACACATATTCAGGACTTCTTCACAATTTTCTGATTTGTGTCAGTGCAGTACACAATGTGCATACCGTTAAGTATTATTTATATTATTTATTCATTTTTACAGTATGCATTAAGGCTGCACTATTTTGGGGAAAATCTAATTGTAATTTTTCTAAAAAAAATTATAATAATAATAATAGTAACATGTTAAACTTAATGTAATATTATGATTTCTAATGCAACAATTATTTTTATTATTATTAATAATAAATGTAGTAATATGTCTTGCTGTTTTTGTCAATACATTTTAATAATTATTATTTTTATTATTTTGATAATAATAATCATTATTATTATTTAACATTTTGAAGATAATAATAATAATAATAATAATAATAATAATGACTATTTGACTATTTGACTAATGACTATCAAAATTACTAGACAAACAATAGTAAGAAATATTACTACTTTAGTAATAATAAGCTGCTCAAATGAACACAGTGCTGCGCTTTACTCTGAAACACACAGTGCATAAATTTATTTATTAGAGCACCGTTTTTTTGCCATATTGTGCCATATTGCCATATTGTGATATCAGGTTTTACTTTAATTAATTGTGCAGCCCTACTATGCATAATTTTTTTACTTATTATTTTTAAGGAAAAACACAGTATTGTGCTAGTTTGAGGGTTTTTTGAAGATAGAACCCATACCATTGGTGATCTACATTAACTTTACTCTTAACAACCATTGTGAATCTGACCATTGTTGCCAACTGGTGTTTTCAGTTCATTCTCTAAGGCAGCTTAGTCACAGGCTTGCAATTGTGGGATTGACAGCAGAGCACAGCAAGTCGTGAGAGCGTCAGAAATTTGTGAAATGCTGAACTTTATGCAAAAAGCACAGGCGAACTCTGTTGACATCTGTCAAATGCATTTCAAAATCAGAAAAAAGGATGCAAATGCATTTAATTCAGATTTAAAATGCAGTTTGCATGCTTTCATTGCAGCTAAACTGTGGCTGGGTTTACAAAAGCATATTAAATGACCATATAGTCATTTAATAAACCATATAGTTTGAGCATTCACTGAAAGGCAATCACACTGTTGCATATTTACAGGCACTAAAACTGCGCATATCTGGCATTTCGGGTGGCACTGAGTGAATTTCTACCAGCTCTAATTTTATTTTACCCCCTAAAAGGGAGAACAAGTTTAACAGAGGAGGTGCCAGGACACCTTCCCTTTCAAACACAATAATCCTAGATATCCAAAGAGCACCAATTATTTTGAAAAACAACCTCAGAAGCCTTGCGTACATGCTTAATCTCTGCTAAAGGCCATTACATGAGCATCTCTAGCGGATTATCCAAAGTATTGCGAGAAGACTTAGGATGCATTTTTATTCTACTATTCATTCATATCAGTACATTCATACTGAGATTACGAGCTCTAGACTACTACAACCAATTAGTCTTAACAATATGCTTAATTGGATCTCAACTATCATCGTCTTGGAAGCACAATTTACCTGCTTCAGCGTGACATAATGCAAGTCTCTGTACTGCTCAATGTTTATTTTCCATTAAGCAATAATAAGTAGCTTTATTCATCTGCTCGGGACTCACGCTGAGTGGAAAATGTTTTTCAATGTAATCTGAATAATAAAGCTTAGCTTTGTCTTAGCAGAGAGCTTTGCAAAAGCCATCATTATATTGTCCTGTGATATGTGAGAGAGGAAACCTTTGAAAGAACTTCTACACGCTCTGTGTTCATGCGCTAATCTTTAACAAGTGGTGCTTTAACTGTAGATATATCTGTGGTTTAGACATATACAGCTTAAAATGCAATAATTGTGTAAAGTTCAGCAATTATGAAATGAGTTCAACAAATAAAGTAAATAAAAGCCATTTAATAAAAAGTACTAAAATACTTTTAAATACCTTAAATACACATCTTCATCACATTTTTTAAAGAAATTTCATGACCTTTTAAATCATGAATATCATTATTTTAATGTCTTACAAAATTTAACATTTGAACTAACCTTGCCATGTCAGAAAAAGGTCAATATATATTAAAGATATTTTAATGAAAATTACTGACCTTAACACATAATCATAAGGGTCTACAGGGGTCCTTTCTATGATGTCATTTCCTGTTTTATGCCTTTGTCACATGACCCAATAACTGAAAATATGTTTATATTTAAAATAAAAAAATTGTATTTATATTAAAATATTTGAAAATGTTATATATTATAAAATATTTAATAATATTTTACATTTAGATAAAATCGTTTTACTGCTTTTTGGCTTTATCAGATAATTCGAAAAAAAAAAAAAAAAACAATAATAAACTACTTAAATTACTGTTACACCACTTACAACAACCTTTGTTGAAATGCCACAGAAAACATATAAAATACATATCAAGCTGTATTCAAGTCATTGTCTGTATAAAGTCATTTTTTTATATATATTTTTGAACAGTTTAATTGATCCAGACAGAAAAAGCATCACGTCACAAATCCTTAAATGACACATTCTGTAACTGAACGGCATCACACATATGACTGATACCTCAGACAATCCTAATTACACATGTGCTAAAGTGCTTTAAACACAAACCTACTCAGAACTGTTTTAAGGGTCATTCAAAAGTTGCTTTTCTGCCAACACTGGATCAATAATGAAAAGAAACGTTCTGAGGTGATTAGAGGTGCTTGCTTGAATGATTAAACGTATACATTATGCATGTTCTGGTGTGAAAAGTACAAGTCTCCAACCATAGGTGGAGTGTGTGTAAGGCTGGAAAAGGCTTAGCCTTCCCCTGGCCACGGGGACTTGGGGCAAAAATGGCACTAAATTGGACAAAAATGCCCCTGCACAAATAAATTAAATCTATTACGTCTGTTGCTAACAAAGTGAATATGAATAGACAGTGTCGATTGCGGCATTAAATTAAGATCTGCTCAACGCGAGAGCGTTGCACTCGCGTCTCGCAGAGAGCGGCATGTTTAGAAAGCCATGTAAAATTAATGCAAGTTCAACTTTTAAAAAACATGTCTAAAGACGTTATGGCGGTTTTTCCCCATCCCACTTTATCTCATGTTTTTAAATGAAGAAAGTAGCCTACTCTTTGTGACTGGTTTTCGGTCCTTTGTATTAAACTATACATACAAAACATTATGCACTTTTTTTCAAAGATAGTCGTGTTATTTTATTACGCTTTGAAGAAACGTGCATAATATTTTTCTCGATGCGCCCTATTGTGGCCTCAGGAGAGAAGCCAAAAGCTTTTTTCCCCCTTACTGAAATTATGCTTTTTAAATTCAAATATAATTCGAATTTTGATAATATTTAAGTAGAAAATTCGAATGTAGTTTTTCAGTCATTTTGACAGCCCTATTTCACAGTGTATACAGCTTCAGTGATTATAACGATAGTTCGCATGCCAATGTGCATTGGTTCGTTTAGTTTACACTCGAAGTATATTGGGCCCTTTAAGCGAGATCCCAATTCGTCGGTCATCCGACGTGACGTCGAGAGTGACCGACTGAAAGGGAATGTCACTTTCTATATATAATGTATTCGCTGTTTGAATAACCGTGAAAAGGAAACTTTATATAATTATCAATTTCTAAAGTTTTTATTAAATTGTAATCATGTTAAATACAAATTCAGTCCCATTAAACATTTTTTTAGCCTACATGACACCCATGTCTGGTTCTTGCACAAAAAGACGGGTTTATGATGTTTAATACATTTGGCTGCTTTTAGCCTTACCCTGGAGTTGGTTCACCCTCCGCCTATGTCTCCAACACACACAAACACACTCAGGGTCAATGAGTTTGGTCTAAAGGGACTTTGAATTCAATGCTGTTTTTTTTTTTTTACGTCTCTCTAATATCTTAAGATCATAAGTCTTACTCTAAATCTTTAGCAATATATCACAGTATACTAACATTAACCCTGTAAAGCCTGACATAAGAAATAATAGTCCGAAAAATCTAATTTGTTTTTAAATAGAACAGTTTATTGAAACTTTAGACAAAAAAAGTTTGCATATGTGTTTTTTGTTGAGTATCATAATTGATTGCTTTTATGGCTCATATAGTATGATACAGTGAGAATATAGAGGAAGAACACCTCAGTTTTATTCAGAGGCCCAAACTGAGCAAAAATATGCTGCAGATGCTGACATTTATATGGCCAAAAATTAAGATGACATTCTAATGCTTGTAATGTAAATCAATGAGATCTTTATAACAGTACAGCAGATGCGTACATAAAATTATATAAATATCAGTCGTCATATCTCCAATAATATGTCTTAGTAAGATGATATTTAAATGCTTTGTTTTATGATCAAAACATATAATGCAATGCAATACAATGATGATTGAGAGATGAACAAATAAATGTTCCTCAAAAGCCTAAAGATCATATTTGATGCTCACATTTGAACAGGATTTTCCCAAAAAAAGATGTCTGGATAATCAAGTAAAGCTAAGCTGCTTCAGTCCGGTAAGTGTTAAAATATACTGACAATAGTTATTCTTGCATTTACTTTATAAAAAATCAGTAAAGATCTCACAGCTAAAAGACACGCGAACCGCCAACTGAAGGTGGAGGCTTGTACAATTATACTAAAAGGACATTTATGTGCTAAAAAAAAGTCTATCAGTCAGACGACATTAGGCATGTAGTAGATTGTGTACAACAGGTTTTTCAGCAAACTTTTGATCTTTTGGATAAATTTGAGGTCTCAGTAATGTGCATATCAAATATGCTACTGCAGGCTTAAACTGTATTCACTGAACAAACTAAGTTTAACCCCATAAAGTTAATGATCTGATTCTGATGTGATTTAAGCCCTTTCATCACTAAATGATGTATAGCATACTTGCTGAAATATATATTCAGAAACTTATTCATCTCACTCAGTCACAAACTCCTCTCAGAAATGAAGCACAGCCAGGCTTGGACTGCCATTTGTCACGTCAAAAATAAAAATAGAGCCCACTGCAGCTGGACAAGTGCAAATGAGCTCTATAGCCTGATAAAACTAGGCCTGTCTGAGATGCTCCAGCTAGCAGGAGATTCAGCAGCAGCTTTCTGGCCAAAGATCTGGACTGTTCATATGAAGCTCACAGTGTTTATTGATCCAGGCACTGGAGAGGAATATTGTTTTGATGTTCTACATTTAACTATTCCCCATAAATCTGATAAGCAGTGAGCTCACAATCAAATGAAAGCCACTTTAGATCAGTGGTCCTCAACTGGTGGGTCTTAACCCTATCTTAATGAATATAAATATGAATGTTTGATCTTGAGAACATTTTTGATGCTAAATGTAAAATCTGAAGCAAAAACAGTTGCATAGCATCTGTTAAATGCCTTTATTGGCCTCGGGCTGTTGAGCTCATAGAATCCACTGATTTTATATGTAACTGGTCATTAAAACCCTATATGTCGTGTGAGACCTCACTGCCTGATCTATTGCTCCGGGGTCACAGATAATCTACAGTCACAGTAAGTCTCATCCGACTTGTAAATGAAAATGACGCTGACAGCTGTTAAACCTGCTCTCTGAGAGAATCATTAGATCCTGGATTAAACATAGACTCGCATCTACTGCAGTATCACATTTATATTTTGAAAGCATAGGAAATGTGCCGGTTAAAGGTGGTTTAGTAAATGTGACCCTCCTTCCACCCCAAAAGAAAGAATAAAGAAATAATATTTTGCATATATTTATATATATAACAAAATATTTTTTAGAAATATAGAAATAAAAAATCATATTTGAATATTAATAGCAATTATAAAAATAATAGTAAAATATCTGTACTCATTACGATAATGAACATTTGAGAGGTAAATGTGCTTAATTGACATGAAAATGTCACAATGCAAGAAAAATATGTCATAATCCTATTTATGAGGACGATTCAAATGTATAATAATTACATAATTATAATTATAATTATTGTTATTTTACATTTAATCAAGTTACATTATTTTCATGACAACTGAATAGCTTCTCATTACTGTAATACAGTATTTTTTCTACTGTATTACAGTAGAAAGTAATTGAATTACAATCAGTCATTGTATTGCAGTATGTGCAATTTCATTTTTTTAATTAACAAATTAAAGACAGCCCATCAAATATTTTCATGATGTACAGTACAAATACTTTCAAATTTGAATAATATATCATACTTCTTCACAATGCGAATTTGGCAAGAAATGTATGCTTAATTGTCATGAAAAATGCAATGCAACCTTCAATTAGACTTCATTTTCTTTACGCATAATGTAATCTCTTCTTTCTGCTGATTTTTCCTCTCATCTGAGTTTGCTTAATGACGTTGAATGCATCTTGCATGTAAATACAGACATTTCACGTTAAAATAATCTACGATGAACCTGTGAACGCGTTGGTAAAATGCGTCCTGATCTGCAACATGCACTGCAGCAGAATGCAACTGTAACATGCGTGTCGCCTTCGAACCGCAGAGGCGCAAAACACGCACGAGCTCAAGTCATTCAGTCAAACTCAAGGTCTCTCACGCACGCATTCAATCAGATCATACGATCCCCGATCGGACAGATGCCGTGCGCTGCAGTGTTAACACGACTGATCACAGAGCGGCTTACCGCGGGCAGCAGAGGCTCCATTTGAGCGCCTTGGTCCTTCACGTCCATCTTCTGTACCTGTAGATCGGCTCCAGTGCGTGTAGTGCGTACTGCGTGCAGCGTTGCCGATCAGCGCAGATGATGTGCTCTGCTCACATATTTAGTGCAGTGATATTGTTACAGTGCTCACTCATAAGGGCGCATGTAGCTGTTGTGTGACGCAGCAGTGGGTAGTAGCACTTAAACTCCACAGGGGAGGGGGCATTATGTTATAGTGCCTCGAAATTTGTCAGGAGTGGGCCTTACAACAGAGATTACAGATGCATTTTGTACAAATAACTAGGAGAAGTACAGGAGACCGTGCAGAACTAATGGTCACGTTTGTCTGCATCTTAGTAACTATTTTGAGTCAAAAGTCCAATTTCACAATTGCTTATTTTAATAGCAGTTCAAAACTGTCTTAAAGGGATAGTTCACCCAAAACTACAAATTTCGTCTTCATTTACTCCCCATCCTTGCTTATTTTTCCTCTGTGGAACAAAAGAAGCGTTTTTGTCCATATGAAAGTTTCAGAAAGTTTTTGCGTTTCACAAAGGAAAGAAAGACAGAAGATTGTGGGCGAGCAAATGTTAATTTTCATTAGCATATTTGGATTGCATCCTAGTGTAAATAATAAAATGTGCATTTTTATTTTATTGAGATGACTATAGATGGTTACCTTGTTCTGATACAAGTTTTACATGCAATATTCACAAAAAAAAACAAATAACTATTCTCGGGACAAGGGCATTTTTAATTCTATACAATTTATTCCAATTTATGTTGGCCGAAACAATGGTTTGATATTTTTAGATGCTATTATTTCAATGTTTGTCGTTTCATTACTGTTTCTGTTGAAATTCTGTTGAAAACCATTAAGTAGCTATTTACTGAGTATTTAATGGAAAGATCCCATCATGTACACTTACCTCTATAGTGTGACAACATGCCCCACTGTATGTTTAGTGAGGGCCAGTAATGGTAAAAATGTTCAATAGCGTTTTTGCCAGACTTTTAAGTCTGACTTAAATGTCCAGTTTAAATATACAGTAAATCTACTCTGAGAAATACTGAAGTAAAACTGTGCCAACTAGACCAGGTCTCCTCTATATATATGATCTTTATAATAACAATAAATCTAATATTATTCAATTTACGCTTTCTTCTTTACAATAACTCTGATGACTTTGGAAACAGTCATGATCAGTTTTTACGCTTTTAAATCTGCCATCTGCACTGCCATTGTCAGGCCTGCACTACGGCTCAACTTATTTATTATTTGGATGAGGTGGATATTAAAGATAAAAAAGAAAGAAAGAAATCCTGGACCATCTTTAAGCTGCTTTTTACATCATCTACAATAACAGCCTCCTCCTCATATACATTCTTTGGACATTTAAGTCAAACTTGTGTTTGAATTATTGCATTAGACAGCGCAGTATCAAACCAATTATCATTTGTGCTCAATGACTAACAAACATTTGTGTATACATTTTCCTTGTGTTATAATTTCTTCTTCTTTTTTTTTAATAAATGCCACTTAGTTTAATATTTTGTTATCTGATTTTGTGGATTATCCGAATGCTTTTTGGGACAGTGTATGTTTGGTACGTCAGGCTGCTTCTCATCAGTGCAATATTTTCCACATATTTTTCCAATATTAATATATTCTTACATTGAATAATAATGTATTATATAAAGTTAATATATTATATAATTAAACTAGTATAAAATTATATTATATAGTATATAGTTCATTATAATAGTGTATAATTACATAGGCTACAATATGATGCAAGTGTCTTTTGGTTTCATCATTACGAGGTTGTCGCCATCTAGTGTTCACAATTGTGTAATACAGGTTTTAGGGTTTACAGATAAACTGGCTTTTTCCTTTGACATCAGATTTTTGAAGCAAATAATGAACTGTAGGTTAATCTCATAATTCTACACTAGAACTCTAAAGTAACTGTTTAAAAGGGTTACTTTATTTACTAGGCAGCTTATCACTGAACCACAGGGAGGCAGCAAACTATCAAAACGCATACAGGATTTCTCATTTCTCAGTTGGATATTATCACACTACTCTCACTTTTTCTGCTTTCTTTTTGCTCCTGGAAAACTGCACATTTTGGATGTCTCCCTTTCTGACCCACACAGTTCAGGTCTTGAATAGTTTACTAGTGATAATAGTTTACTAGCTGATCATTTAATTCAGATGTATTAAATAAGGGAAACACGAATAAATATGCAGTACAGGGCTAGGACCAGGATAAAGTGCTAATGGTGTAGTGTTTTATAACATAGACATTTTATATATTTGTTCGAAACTCTGGACAACTTACAAAATGTAAGTGAAAATTGTACAATTTCCAGAATAGTGTGCAAAGTCTGCTTTTGGCAATACTTGAGTGCTCGTTTATATTCATATATCTCGGTTTCTATATGGACGGAAACAAGCTTAATCATTGAAAGTTAAAGATTTGTATTATACAAAACTCTATTGGTAAATGTTGTCATGTTTTAGATTGTGTGTAATATAGCCTAGTATTAGAGGCCAAAAGGTGGATCAAGTCACACCTAAAAACAAATGCAATTGCATTAGATAAAATATCAAATCAATATCAACTGAAAGAACTTCAGTTTACACAATGAATGTTATCCAAATGTTGCAATGATATTATAGTGGATGTGTGAAGTCACAATTAATTTTCAGGGGCAGTTTATATCTTTATGAGGCCATGTTGTCCTTTTATGTTCAAATACTTAGGTCACTACAGTGTCTAACTCAATTAGACAAGTCCATACATTTTTCTAAAAATCCAGGGCATTTTAGTCCTTATAACTGGTTAATTACCTGTCTTGGCCATTCAAGTAAATGACTTTGCACTTATATTTAGCAATCAGAAATTGTCCAAATACTACAGTCTTAACTTTGAACCTCTTATTTTATAATCTGAAACAATTTTGTGCTACATTTAATGCATGGTACTTGGTTTGATATTTTATTTCATGCAGTGACACTGATACATTAAGTGCCTTCCCTGTTTAACTTTAGGGCTACTGTAAAATCAAGTAGCCAACAGTATTTTTCCCCATTTAAAGTAAAAAAAAAAAAAAAAGGAGTCGAATTAACCAAGTATCCTATATAAAATGCCAAAAAGGTTGTTCTGGGCGATTTTCTTATTTGTTGCATTGCATGACTACATTTTATTATAAAAAATGCATCGTACAGGCAACAAAATCCACATTGTGACTGGCGTTAACGATATACCTCTCTAAGACAGGTAGAGAAAAATGGAACAGAAATATTTGGTTTTGAAATCAGCTTAGTTTGATTCTTGTGTACTTCGCCCAGGGTTTCACATTCGGTCATATTTATTGCAATTAAGCACACCACAATCACATTACCTTTACACATTAGCAGGCCTAACTCGCGTTTTTCACATGAGAAAACAGCCCATGAAATACAAATGAAAATGTCTGGGTTGGCAATAGGTTAAATGATAGTCTATGTTTTTATCTCTACCAAAAAAAAAAAAAAAAAAAGGGGGATAAATTAAGTTACTCTGGTGTGGTTAAAAACATACGTCCACAAAACGCTCACAAAATGAACCTAAGTACTATGATATTTACGAACAGACGACGCGAATCTAAAAGCAACATCAATATAAGCTTACATAAAATCCGACTTCCTACAGACATGCGTCAGAGGGACTCTTTTTGGGGGCCTCTTCAACAGGTAAGCAGCTACTTCCAATTCAGGCAGACCATTGTTTTTCATAACAACTGGAACCGGGAACCTATACGAGTTGTATCCTTAGTTTTTCAAACATCAAAATATTTAATATAATGTTGCTATTCGAACGAACAAACGTCTAAGTACATTAAACAAACCCAATCCGGTTTTCTATATTGTACATCAACATTCAACGAGAAGAATCACAAATGGATAGATAAATACAAATATGTACAGTTCTTCCATACTTACAGTAGGTTTGACAGTTAGAACCTTAAAATGTCATTTGGGAACGAAAACCGCTTGCTCAGGTTTTCGTGCATGTCAAAGTTTTTCGTTTAAAACTCGGTGCTTGACGTCCTTCGAACGACGCGACCAATATATATGAATAAATAAACACATAAATAGGAATAAATAGATTATACGTCACTCGTGAATCCTTCAACAGGTTTCTTGAACATTTTCTAACTGTGGGGGTAAAAGCTGTAGTAGCCGATGTCCTTGGCGCAGTTTTTCTCGCATTCCCTCGGCGTCAACATTTCAGATTTTAATGGAGACGATGTCTCGGAAACCGGCGTGGCAGATGGCGAAATCCTCCTCCGCTTGGCTTGCTCGAAAATCCCAGAATCGCTCGAATCGATCGACTTAATTGAGGACGGGGTTTCTATCCAGCTGGATTCAGACAGGTCTTTGGGTTTGGACTCATCCGCCCCGCCTAGCGGTGACCTCTCGGGCGCGATGGCGTCTCCGTCCTCGAGGCCATGGACCAGGTAACTGGAGGTCGTTCGGCTCCCCACGGAGTTGGACGGCCAGCATGACAGGACGGAGCTGGACTTGCTGCAATATTGCGGCGGCGTGCGTGTGCCCCACCCCGGCGGCTCGCCATAATACCCCAGAGGTCTGTTAGAGCATCCCGCCCCGGGCAAGGGCAGCGCTTTAACACCGGCAGCCGCGTACGACAGAAGGGTGGCCGCGTTACCGGCGAAATCAGCAGCTGCCGCAGCATCGTATGCCGAGGTGGCAAAGTCCAGTCGGTTGTTGGCAGGGGTGACAAACCATCGCTGCGGGGAGGCCACCGTGGTCTCCTCGGTTTGTTGCGGGGAGAGCAAGCTGTTACAAAGTGGGACGCTGCGGTCCGTGCCAGGAGCGCCTCCGATGCCAGGGTGAAAGCGGGACTTGGCATACGAGCTGACAAATTGGTCCTGCAGGAAAGAACCAGTCATGGCATATCTTGCGCTAGGCATGATCTGAGAGCGCGGAGAGTCACCCGGGGACGGCGTCAACCGATCGATGTCGCACCCTGTGTAGACACTGGAGAAAGATGGTGTACAAACACAACAATGTTGCATATGAGAAGCGTAGCTAACTGTAAATAAAGCGTTGCAAATGTGCTCGAGAGCATTCGAATTTTCTCACAATTTCCCATTCTGTGCGTAATTGCGCGAATAAACAAATTAACACTGCGCAAGGTCAACCCATATGCATATTGCACCAGTGTAGATTATAATTATTTAAAAACAGTAAAACAACTAAACTGTGTTGTTTTTCTCAAAACCTTTCTAAATAATTATTGCTGGCAAAAACACAGTGCGCGATAGAGTCATAATGAGATGCTGTGAAGTGAAATTAAGATTTGTATCTTGAGATTTGCCAGGCCAAAGCACAAAACACACATGGTTATAAATACATCGGCCAATTGGAATTCCGAGCCAAAATCATCTTTCTTTGCGGTTTGACTCTTTAAGAAATCCCTGCATTCTTTCATCCAGATGCACTGATTTAAATGAGCAAATACAATAAAATCACACACGATTCCAGGTTCTTGCAAGAATGTTAACCTGCCAGGGTTACAATTCGTCTGTGATCTTTATGTCCGAGAAACACAAATGCGCACGCACATATACGGACATATATTTTGGTTAAGATCATAAAAACAAAAATGTAGCCTACTTCATGAATGAATAGGTTACACTCAAATTAATCATATTTATTACGATTAACCCTGACTACATTTTATAGGTCAGACAGGACAAAAAAAGGTCACCATTTTAAAAAGAAAAATCAAAACTTACGTGTCATAATTGTCACGGAATCCCTTTGCAAATGGATTGTGGTCGATTTTTAGCTGCGTGATCTGTAAGTGGCAGAAAATTCGAACATTTAAAAACGCTTTATATAAATCAAATCAATCGAATTTTCAAAAAAAAAAAACACCTTTCTTACATCAGTATTTTGATATGCGGTGACCGCAATAAACTGCGTCTCCGGGAAAGTGAACGTCTGCACGCGCCCGGGTTGGCTCGTGTCCTCGGTTCCGTCCTCGTTCACCTGCACCACATGCAGTCGAGGCTGGTATTTATGCAGCGACTGCATGACGACCATCTGCAGGAATTCAAGCGAAAAAACGAGTCAGAGAACATCTCCTCACGCGTCTTTACGCTCCCGTAGTTCCATTTGGAACACAAACATGAAAACGAATTTACCATTGCTTTTGTCAGCTCATTTAAATATGCAATTATTGGTTACATGTAAATTAACCGGTTTAACTCAAGTAATATAAAAATACAAATTATTATGGCTGGGGAAAACATTTTTCCACATGGTTACAACAACGAACGTAATGTTTAAATGTTAAGGTAGCATATTTTCACTTATGAATGATCTTACCACAAAAGAGCATACGTTTTTATATTTAGATAAATATTAACTAATACTAAAAAGAGAGAGATTGTTTTATGGAGCTGCTTGTAATGTGCAACTTCTGTAAAATGCTACCCAGCACAGCATTGTTGCTAATATTCCTAACGCATTCTGAACGTATGGCACAGCAGTGAGACTAAAAATAATGAAATAAACACAAAATAAATCTAACGATAAATAACTAACCTGTCCTGTGTTGTTCGTTGCTCCTTTATTGTTGGTTAGTTTAAGTTTTCCAAAGGATATCTCTTGACGCATCCAGTGCGCACCGGTGTTTGGCGAATCCGGGTGCATGTGTACTCTGTTTCCTGTTTACAATATAATTGAAATGTCAGTTCTGAGTGAGGACAACAAAAATAATTGAAAGAAATAAATAAATAAAAAAACTCCTCTGCGTTTTATTCAAATCAATGTTATTTAAACAGATAATAATAATAATAGAAATGTATCATCATCATCATCATCATCATCATCATTATTATAATAAATAAAGCCAAAACCATAAAGTAAAACCATATTTGTTTACCTGTCACATTCGTGTCCGCTTTGCCGCACGGGACCCATTTTCCTCCTTGAAAGCGCCAATGGTGCGGATCCGCAAGAATCACGTCCACAAAGATATTGTAATGCGCCGTTGGGTCAAGACCAGATATATTGAAACTCAAAAACGGGAACATTCGCCTGAGGGTACATAAAATATAAAAGTTTCAGTGCACAATACTGTAGCTCTGCTAGCAAACGTGGGTTTGCAATCTGTAATTTGAATATAAAAAATATGATGTTTTTTTGATTAATTGTTTTTAAAAAGGATAATTCAAAACGAATGTTAATATTTTGGATATCTCGGAAAAGCAAATCGAAAAAAATACTATTTTATTAAAAGAGGATATAACAGGAATATTAAATGGTTCTAAATGTTTGGAAAAACAAATCCAACTAATAATAAAAAAAGAAAAAAAATGCATTAAAGAATATAAATAGGCTGAATTAAATTAAATTAAATATACATGTTTTTTTTTTTTTCTAGGAAAGTGCAGACTGAAAAAAGATTAAGCTTTTTCGGAAGAAAAAAAAAAGTGCGTTCCGCGTAATCTGCCCACCTTAATACGCTCCATAGATAATTGCGAAACAAAAGCATCAATTTGTGGAAAATAGCCTATAGTTTGCGAAACGGATAATTGCAAATCACCTACCGTCCTTGCTTGGTAATAATCATCTCCGTTTGATGTCTGTGAAATTTAATCCACAGGGCTCTGTTGCAGAGGTAAACCTGCGCTTTACCGGGAACGAGCCCGGCCTGAGCGGAGGAAAACTGGTAGAAAGCCGTGCCTTGGTACGCGTGTCCGTACTGCTGCGCGTATGGGTAGCCCGCCGTCGGATAGCCTTGCGGAGAAGAGTTGCTCAGCAGACTGTTGTAAGCTCCGTTCGTGATGACCGGGTGGTGAGCCATGTACCGGCTCGGGCTGCCGATGGAGAAAGCTGGGTGCGTCGGTCCATGCTGACCCGGGTAGGGAAACATGGTGGTGGGACTCGGCTGCACTTGACTGGACTGAGACAGGAGATACCTTTCTCCTGCAGATCCATCGAAAGTGTGACGACTGTCGGCGACTCCGTAAAGATCAGGAGAGAGTTTGCCTCGCTGGACGTCCCCTGACGAGTCCTTCGAGTCGGCGAAATTGTCTGCCTCTGACTGATTCGTCATCCCAGCGGAGTTTTTTTTCAGAGGTGAACTTCTCTCCAGGTTGTCGCCGATAGATATAATAGGGTAGTCCTGCAAGGCGAGCTCAGATGCTTGTGCGTTTGGGTAGCCACTGCCCACAATCATACATTTCTTGGAGCGCGCTCGAGCTGGCGAGATGCAACGCTCGAGCTGCATCGCTCGATGACAAATAGCAATTAACGCGAGCGCGAGAGAAAACTAACGCCTTCCCGGGGTTCGAGCTACTTTGTGCACGACGGCAAATTAGCCAATTGACACTAGCCTGCAATCAGGGAAGGCTTTGCTTTTCAGTCCTCGGTCTGCATGGTTAATGAATCAACTTTTGCTATTGGTTAACACGTGACGGTAATTTAATTAGACAGAACTTAATTAGTGTAATCAAGGAGGCTTACACGCCACAGTGTATTCACTTCTGCTGGTCATCCATGTTTGTATACTATAGTCTGTGAAAATTGGGGCTCTCGTGATTCTTCAGGAGCGCACTAAGTAGTGCAAATAAACCCTATTGTCTTCCCTTCGAGGCCTTTGTGTGAATATATTTCTATGCGGTGGAAGTCACTCGGTTTACTACGAAAACTTCATTATTTAAAGCGCTTGAAATGACACGCCGCGCGCCCTACCTAAAATGTTTGCGTTTTAGTGTGAAATCTTGGCTTCTCTTGAAGATCTGTTTTCTGCTCCCGAGACATATAAATATTTTATATGGATGGACTACTTCAAGTTACGCATTCAACGCTTTATGCCTGAAACAATCAAATCAGGCAGGAGTCGACCACATTTTGGGGAAAAAATACTTTGCGGTTGTCAAAGTGTATTTTATATTTAAAATAACAAATAAAAAAATTAAATGTCTGATTTTTCTTCTCAAATAGTTGGGAGCAAAGCAATAACAGCTCTAATGCGCATCTTGAAGAATGCTGCCAGTACAAAGCACGATCAATTACAATCATTTAGCTGTTTATTTAATGGCAGTTAATGCTAACGCTGTAATTAATGTTAAAATGCATGCTGGATGATATTACCTTTAAATGGCAATATATATATTTTTTCAAATATATATACTATATGAATCGAGAAGATTCTTATATTGGCAGCAAGAGAGAGAGACGTGATCTTAGGTGTTCATAAATTGGCTGATGGACACTTCAGAGCTTTGTGGATTTGAGCCAAGCGAGTTTTTAAAGAACCTTTCATGAAGACATACATTTAATGAGATTCAAATGACTCTCGATCTCTCTTTCCACATAAGGACGCGTCTGTTTCCTCAAATATCCAGTCTTTATAACAGAAGTGTGTGTTGGCTATAACGAGAACGTCTTTATTCGAGGGGAGAAAATAATGCATTGCAGCGCAAGTAGGGGAAAGTATGTTGCAATTGTTGAACGCTTTAAAAAAACGCGATGGCTAGTGGCGTGTATTTATTTTCCACACAAATCATAGCTAACAGTTCGTTTTCAAAGTTTAACCTAATCACCTCTCAGTATTGTCTTATTCTAGAGTAACACGTATGTCAGCATCCCAGCGCTCATCTGAAAGGAGTCACATCGTCCTCCCCCTCAGCAGCCTGAAATAGGCTCTTCTTATCAGTTCATCACACCTGTCTCACTGGCACAACCGACTCTCCCCACGACCGATTAGAAAGCACCGCTGAAGTCTTTGATGATGAGTCTCGGAGACCTCGCTGTAGCACCGCGTCAATATATGTAATTTATATTTTGATTACAGAGGGTTTAATATCTGTCAAATGGGTTGCGAGTTAGTCAGACAAACATATTCAAATTCAAACATTTTGAATAGGTTAGTTTTAAAATGTACAATTACTACTATTATTTTTACACACAAATCACAGAGGACCTGAAACATAAAGTCAATAACAAGCTCCTTGCATTATTTCCCTTCATCTCGATATTTGAAATCTTCTTGTATTAAAGTCTACATGCCATATTTAGCCACACAGGTGATACAGTGGACTTCAGTGCACCTTATAATGTCCCAACTGATTCGCAAGCCAAATAAATCATGTTTAGTTGGCTGATGGACACTTCAGAGCTTTGTGGATTTGAGCCAAGCGAGTTTTTAAAGAACCTTTCATGAAGACATACATTTAATGAGATTCAAATGACTCTCGATCTCTCTTTCCACATAAGGACGCGTCTGTTTCCTCAAATATCCAGTCTTTATAACAGAAGTGTGTGTTGGCTATAACGAGAACGTCTTTATTCGAGGGGAGAAAATAATGCATTGCAGCGCAAGTAGGGGAAAGTATGTTGCAATTGTTGAACGCTTTAAAAAAACGCGATGGCTAGTGGCGTGTATTTATTTTCCACACAAATCATAGCTAACAGTTCGTTTTCAAAGTTTAACCTAATCACCTCTCAGTATTGTCTTATTCTAGAGTAACACGTATGTCAGCATCCCAGCGCTCATCTGAAAGGAGTCACATCGTCCTCCCCCTCAGCAGCCTGAAATAGGCTCTTCTTATCAGTTCATCACACCTGTCTCACTGGCACAACCGACTCTCCCCACGACCGATTAGAAAGCACCGCTGAAGTCTTTGATGATGAGTCTCGGAGACCTCGCTGTAGCACCGCGTCACGTTATCCCTCGAGTTCTGGCCCTTTAAATGGCGCAAAAACACACTTAACATCGCAGAATCATGTTTAAACTTTTTTTTAAAGAACTGTCTGTAAACAAAAAAAGCTATCAAAAACAAAAGTTACATCAGTGGTTCTCAAATGGGTTTGATTCATAGACATGCACTTAAATTGATTAATATTCCCATTAACAGCACAGGCCCAACAATATGCACAATTATTAACATGAATAGGAAAATTGACAATTTTGTAAATGCATAACACCACAAGTGTGATTTACCAGCATAACACATGCAACAAACACTGGGCCAAATATTGTTTTAGTTTTAGCCATTTTACAAAGTGACAGATGAATTTGCGCCAAAATACCATAGAGTTTGATTAGGTGGCGTCAACAACAAAATAAATATTTTCTCCTCACTTAGAAAGGCTGGTTAGGATAAAAATGCACAATTATTCCCGGAAAGGGGATGCAGGCAGAGGTGAGTTGCTCTGAGATCTAATGAAGAGGCTTCCATCTCCGAGGTTAACAAGAAGGGTCATTATAACAGGGCAATGGGGTCCAGTAATCTATTCTCCTGAAACATGCATGCACGGGCTTGCCTGCACCCTACCAGCAGGGCAAGCGGCCATCTTCTCATCCTCATTACCAGATTATTTGCTTTTCCTCCCTTTCTCCTCCTCTTTAATAGGCTACCAGCAGGCATTATTCCGAGGCCTTATTGTTGAATTAACCGTGCATGCGCCTGTCTGAAGAGTTTGTTTTTCTCCCCCTACTTGTTTTTTTCCTCCTTTTGTTGTGTATTAGCCCCCTGTACTTTGCACTTATTAGCACAGTCAGTGGCCACAATCGCCGAGGGCCCGTCGTGATTAGGAACGGTAAGGCCAGCCGCTCCCTCAGGGAGTCATTGTGTTGGATGGAGAGCTTTTCCACTCTTCAGGTGGGTACAAACATACTGCGCTGACCCACGCGAGCAGCTGTTGTGTTTGCGTTGCACGTATGCGTCTCTAACGAATTTCACTAAATGCTTTTCTATTATAAACCAAACTGGGATTGGCAAGAAGATCCTGAGAAGATGATAATCTAATGACCTGGAGGTGATAATATTAAAAGAACCTCTAATGAAGCCTCACCTGCGAAAACAGCTTGTATAGATGACATCAATCTGGAGGTGTTTACCCAAGGTCAAGTCGTGATTCTTCACTACGGCGTTTATTAGTCGTGCAATGCTAGATGAACATGGATGAAACACAATGCAATGCATCTGATGCGACCTAAATCAAGACAATGCCAAGGACGAAATATTATTACCTGAAAATCACATATTAAAGTTCTCGAAGGTCGGGTCACGTCACAGATTCTTCACCACAGCATTTATTAGTCCTGCAATTCCAACAACCACCTAGATGAATAAGTCAAACATCAGATTGAAACTTAAAGTGGTCATCGGATGCCCATTTTCCACAAGTTGGTATGATTCTTTAGGGTCTTAATGAAAAGTCTATAACATACTTTGGTTAAAATTACTCAATGGTAGTGTAAAAAAAAAAAATGTTTACAATGTCAAAATCAGCTCTGTTTTCAGCACGCTATTCTAGTCCATGTTGCTTTAAATGCTAATGAGCTCTGCTCACCCCGCCCCTCTTTTCCGTGGGGTGACGAGCAGTTCTCATGATGCTACTGTTTACTTTTGCCTTGGAACTTGCTAACTAGCATGTATTAGGAAAATTTGCAAAGATTCATAAAAAACCCGTTATACTCACTTCTTGTGTAAATGAAGCTGGATCACGAATTATTTGCCCGAACTTAAACGCATTTAGGCAGATCGGGGATTGGTGCATTTCCTTAAAAAACGAAAGTAATGTTAATTAGGGTGACCATACGTGCCATTTTCCCAGGACGCGTCCTGGCCAGGATTTCTATATTGCCTAAAATATCTAGGTGTGCAGACCGATCGGTGTATGACATCAAAATACCATACAGACGGTTCCTTATGCTTTCAAAATGCTCTCGAGATATTTTGATGTCATACACCGATTGGTCTGCACACGCAAACAAAGCCAAAACCTAGATATTTTAGGCAATATAGAAATCCTGGCCAGGGCGCGTCCTGCGAAAATGGCACGTATGGTCACCCTATGTTAATCTTCTGTGTCTTCAGCGGCTCAGATGTCGGGAGTAAATGACGACTGCCAACAAAACACCTCAATCGCTTAATCGGAGACATTCTTGTCTTCCCCTGCACCGGAGTCCACACAATGGCGGACAGCTCACAGCTCACTCAGGGCGGGTCTAAGGTAAGACGGCCTTGTCAATCAACCATCGTGGGAGGGGCCTGTGCAGAACTATGTCATTCTGACAGGAATCTCAGAACAGCCTGATTTGAGAAAGGGTTTTTTTTTAAAATAGGGATTTTTAAAAAACCACTGGGTGGATTTTTATCATTATAGGATGGATGTGTACACACACTACCAACACACATTTATGTTCAAACAACAACAAAAGTGAATTTTGCATCCGATGACCCCTTTAAACCTAAATCAAGACAATGCCAAGGACAAAATATGAAAATTATATATTGAAGTTTTTTTTAAAAGGTTGGGTCACATCACAAATTCTTCACCATGGCATTTATTAGTCATACAATGCCTAGATGAACAAGCCAAACATCAGACTGAAACACAATGTATCCGATGTGACCTAAATCAAGACAATGCAAAGGACGAAATATTAATACGTGCAAATCACATATTAAAGTTCTTGCAGGATATTCACCACTGCATTTATTAGTCGTGCAATGCCAACAATCACCTAATGAACAAGCCAATCATCGGACTGAAACACAATGCATCTGATGCGACTTAAATCAAGACAATGCCAAGGACAAAATATCAAATCACATATGCAAGTTTTTGAGGATTGTCACACTGCAGATTCTTCACCACTGCATTTATTAGTTGTGCAATGCCAACATCAGATTGAAACAAAATACACCCGATGCAACCTATACCTAAATTCCAGATTCTTCACAATGGCATTCATTAGTCATGCAATGCCTATGAACATGCCAATCAAACTGAAATACAATGCATCCGAAGCGAACTAAATTGAGACGAGGACAAAATCATTTGAGAAATGAATGCATTTTCAGGCTGCTTCAACACCGAGGTCATGAGTTTTGATTTGAGGGAATGCATGAACTGATAAACTGTATACTTTTAATTCAATCTACTGTAAGTCACTTTGGATAAAAGTGTCTGCCAAATGCATGAATGTAAATGTAAAAAAAAAATCACATATTAAAGTTCCTGAAGGTTGGTTAAGGACCGCACAATTCAAGAGGTCCTGTCACCAAGGAACGTGTTTGCCAGCCAGGTCTAATCGAATCACTGTCAATGACAGATTGAGGCAGCTTCTGTAAGTGAGCACTAGTCTGGGGACTTTACCTAATGCCCGGCACTGTCACATCAATGATGTGGTCACCGCACAGCAAATGACAACGAAATTATTGCCAGCCTGGATACAGGGACAGAGAAGGCCGTCCCAGTCAGAAGAGATTGCTTTCTTTGGAGAATACAAGAGGAAGGCGGTGAGCTGATGGACAAACACGGCGAGAGGCTGAGGTTATTTGCCATTCATGACAGGTAGTGGCTTACATTACAGTGTCACTAAAAATTTCATGGGAATGCATTTAAGATGGCCCTTGAGTTATTTATAAGTTGTTTGCCAGATGCCAGATGAAATTCATACGAAGAAGTCAAGCCGAAATATGACGTCTTTCTTTGTTGAATTGGGAGAATATTCAGAGGGCACGTTCTAATCAACGCCTCGGCTCTTTAATAGACGCAGGCTGCATTGTTTGATGCTGACATAACCACTGACCGCCGCGGTCCCCCGCGGTTGCAGCTGAGGCCTGTCAGAAAGCATCAGGCAGCTCTTTGGAAAAGAAAGACGGCTGGTGGGCTGGCGTGGGCTGTGTGGACAGTTGTGGCTTTTAAACCCTTATTAGCCTCTGTGCAGACGACTCCGGGCCCATGTCGTCCCTTGAGATGCACTCCCACACCTCTCATTATTGATGTCCTTTTAGGTCTCCTGTTCAGGTGTCACTGATGTTCTCCTTGTCATATCTAGCCCTGCCTAAAGGAGCCAGATTTACCTGGCCCTTTGAATATCCCTTTTTGCTCTTGAATTGATGTAAAATCGACATTTATGCTGCCCTGATTGGCGTTTCACCCAATTATCTTTGTGGTTGACTCAAGTCAGTCTGCAATATTATTATGCATGCAACATCCTGTTATTTACAAGTGAACATTGACTTTTACGCACAATAAGTTCCCCAAGTTTTTAAGAGGTGTTGATTGAACAAATGCACCTAATTAAAGTAAATCAATAAAAGTTCTTTAATACAAAAGGTGCATTGGAGAGAGTAAATTAGAGCAATTTATTGGCTTTATTTTCCACACCTGACACCACAAAAGCAAGGCTAATGAGGACAGTGGCCTTTCAGGTAGGCAAAAGGTCTGTTCGGTTCACTTTGCGACAGTATAGCTTTGCTGAACTTGAACCTGGTCTAATTATGATGTCCACATAATATGCAATAACAGACCAATGCACACCAAATTAATTCGCATTTTAATTAAGAATTCTAATAAAATATGCATTTAAATAAATATCTGTTGCTTGCAGCATTCGGCTTGCTCTATTTTTAACTTTCTCTGTAGCAAATCACTCTAGAGGTGATGCACCATGAAGAAAAAAAAAACAAAACAATGTGCACCTTGACTTGTTGAATAGTCTTGAATAGTCTTGCATTTGCTATTTTTAAATAGTGAATAGATTATACTGGTTATGTTTTAAAAACTAGAGAGCACCTACAAATATCCAACATAAATATGACATTCTGAAAAAAATATATATTTTTTTTAATCAGTATTTTTTGTTGTGTTCTGAAAGAACAAAGAAGCTGAGCTGAAAACTGTTTTTCTTTGCCAAATTCAAAAATATATAAACATCCTTAAAAACAAGATCAATTTACTTTTGCGATTTAGATACTTAGACTTTTCCTGAATATTTTGAATATCATTAAATATTTAATATTATCATTATCATTGAAAAAACATTAAAAATTAAATTAAATCAAAAGTACTGTATTATTGTATACTTTATAACATGCTATTTATTACTATACAGCAGTTTGATATTCATCACAGCAGTTAAGATGCACAGATACATTTATTTATCACATCTATCGCACTGTCAGTCGACCCACTGTACAGGCGATGCGAAGCTAAATCACTGATGTGTAATACAGGGCTAAACGATGGTGAAGACATAATATCGCACACTGAAGAAATGGCTTAATGTCCCAACTAAAACCAACTTTTATCACCTTCATCTGACCTGTTATCAGTCGCTCAGTGTGTCGCTAGTCCCCTGAAATATTTATCAGGCCGTATGACCCAGGAAGTGCAACAGGGGTTTGTGACCATTTTGTTGTTGATGCTGCCACGCGCTGTCAGACGTCTACAAGTGAAGAACATCAGCCACTGTCCCCTGCAAGCCCCAAGTCATGAAAGATTCAGAGCAAGTCTACTTTTTAAGCCATTTCAGATGAAAAGCTCGCAAAAATGAAACTGACTTATGCCAAATGAATATCACTGAGTCGCTGTGATTGTGGCCTTTGATGTTTGCAGGGTCGAAATTATTTATAAAACATAAATTTTAGCTTAAGACAAGCAACGGCTCAAAGCGGGTGCATTTTTCATCAGCCTCCTTAGAGGATTTCAACATATTTGCCCAGACCCTAAACGATAGAAAAACCTTTCTAGCCTCTGTGTTGTGCTGATTTTCCACAGTAAGCAACGGATTCCAGAATATATATATATATGTTCAGTTCTAGCTGTCCAAGCTTTGACTGGTTTTCAGAATTGCACGTAATATAAAACAGTAATGCACCAAACAATTAATGGATGGCATTCAAGATTTTGCATTGAAAGTCTCAATTGCAGTTCAATGTACATCATGCATGCTTATGTAGAATAGCATTGTTGCATCACAAAAAAATACACTGAAAGCACCACTGCAAAGCACCAGGTTGAAAGAATCTGAGATACTTTGGTCAGAAACATACTTTACGCAAGTACGCAAACATAGATGAAAATGTTTAGTCAATGCATTACAGCCATGCAGTTTTGTTGTACAAACTTAATGTGCATTTTTGCATTCCTGAGGTTGCACCAAGCATCAGCGCTCAAATGCATGATAGGAAATGTTTGTGTTATAATTGAGACAGTTTAATTTACTAGATTAATTTATGCTTAAGTGCTAATAGTTGCTATAGCGCATCTTGTGGCAATGGCGAGAATGCAATGTGTACATCAATTGCAGTTTTATATATATATATTATATTTATGTATATTTCAGACATGTAACAATGCACAAAATCCAGACTGCAAATCTCAAATACTTGCATAAAACATGTATTTGAACTAGGAATATGGAATAATCAAACAAACCAAAGTAAAAATTAAAAAATGGTCTTTTTACCTATCATATAGCAATGCTAGAAAGTTAAACATATAAATAAACAGCAAGATGTGCAATATTTAAATGCAAATAACACCTCTCTGATGCAAACAAATAGTCTTGTGCACCTGTAAAAACTAATATTGAACAATTTTCATGATAGCAATCATGGCATCTATCATAACTAATTGAAATACTCGCATAAAGCATGTTTTGATTCAAACAAACAATGGAAGAATCAAACAAACCAAAGTGAACATTCAAAAATGGACCGTGCATCAATCATGTAGCAATGCTAGAAACATACATTTATAAATAAATGGCTCGGTGTGCAATATTTAAGTGCAATGACACCTCTCTGAAACAAACAGTCTTGATCTGTGCACCTCTCAAATCTAATATTGAACAATTTTCACAATAGCAATCATGACATTAGTGTAGTACATTCAAAATCCTCTGTAATGCACAAAATTAAGTCTGTGCAACTCAAATGCATGCATAAAGCATGTTATGATTCAAAAACAAACCAAAGTGAATATTAAAAAATGGATCATGTATCAATCATATAGCAATGCTAGAAACACATATATATGAATAAATGGCTGGATGTGCAATATTAAATGCAATGACACCTCTCCGATGCAAACAAACAGTTTGTGCACCTGTCAAAACCCATTTTGAGCAATTTTCACAATAGCAATCGTGGCATTAGTGCAGTACATTTGAAATCCTCTGTAACACAAGAGGAAAAGTGTTCTCCTTGCACTCCATCTATAAAAATGAACCCTTAGCCAATTTCTTTGAGCTGGGTAGTACGCCTGCCTCCTCCTCCCCGTGGCAAAGTGAAATGGAATTGCCTCTCACATTCAAAGACAGCTCAGTGGAGGTGATAATAGAGCTACTCCCTGCTGTCTACAGCCAGGAAATAGGAAAGTGGCATATGGGGCCAGGAACCAAACAGAACAGGAGATACAGCCTGGCAAGGAGGAGGGAGGGGGACCAAAGGAAAGGTTAATGATAATTCCAGAATTCTAGTGGGAGAAAGTCTTCTTGAAGTTGAGAGAGTGGGGGAAGGGGAAGACAGAATCAAGTGCTTATTTCAGAAACTTACCTTCACTGCACGCTTCAAACAAACACTCGTCAAATTGGATGCAACTTCCGCTCCAGCGACCGAACGCCATATGAGGACATTGTGATGATTATTTTGCTGCCAAAAGTGTGCTCTGGTGATGCATTTTGTCCACCTTATGTAGATAAATACAGTTTCAGTTTGTTGAGCAAGCTTGCATTTATTGCACCACTAGTGACATTTATTTTGTATAGCGCTTTATACAATACAGATTGTTTAAAAGCAGCTTCAAAGAAAAATAACATAACCAATGATGCAAACTTCTTCAAATATGAGACAAACTCAAATTCTGTTCTAAAAGCAGCTTTAAAAAAAGACAATAGTGTCATAATTCAGCTGAAGTCTCTTCAGTGTTGATTCATTTTGGTTCAATAACTGTGTAAAGCTAATCAAACCTTATAAAACAAGTTCGATTTAGCTATAAGCACCTCAGCCATAAAAGCAAGTCAGTTTAGTATAATAACAAAAACAGTGTCGATATTGCAAAATGTATTATGTTTCAACTCGATTCAGCTGTAAAACAGCTCTTAAGAAGACAATTGTGTCTTCATTCAGCTCAATTCAGTTCAAGTTTTGATCTCATCCAATAGTGTCAGTGCAGTCAAATTGGTAATATTTTGCATTGCAGTTTTTTTTTTTTTTTTTTGGAGCAATCTGACTTCCGAATATTGGAAGATGTGTGGATTGCTTGAAATTTTGCACTTCTGCTGCAAGTGGCATTGCATACTTCACCTTTAAGCATGACAGAAGAACCACAAAACTTACCTTGAACCATCTGCATTGCTTCCAGAATGACTATGTATGTCACTGACCGAAACCATTCTGCTCATTTGTGCATGCAAACTTCCACAGGTAACACTGCCCAGCTCTGCCTGTCAACACACAACAACACCCTAGACTCATACCGCCCTCCGAATGACAAGACACCGTCTGAGACAACTGGTATAAAGCGGACAAACAAGGTCTGAGGTATCACAGAGTTGCGAAAAGAAAGCCCAAAACAATAGACAGTGATTAAAACGTCTCTTTTATGCACTAGTGCAAACAGGAGCGAGCTGAGACTGCAGAGGAAGGCAAGAGAGCATTAGCTGACAGAGAACTCGCTTGCAGTTACTCACCCTGTTACCACACCTTGGCCGAGGCGGTTTGTAGCCTCTCAGCACTTCAGAGCGGATAGCAGGCCTTTAAGTATCAATTAAACTAGCAGTGGGATTAGCCACCTCATCATCAGGCAATTTGCACTGTGTTGCTCCTCTGCTGTGCCTTTGTTCGCATTCATTTGAGGCATTTTTTAATCTCTCTTCGATGACAAAGGTATTTGAAGAAGCAAATGACAACTGTTGAAGGGCACAGTTGAACAGTTGAGGTGCTCGAACAGATTAGAGTTCACTCTATTCCTGTTCTTATGCGTGCATGCATGAGCACACACATACATGCTAACACACTAGATGTGATAAAATGCAGATAATCGATGGTGCACTTGCATAAACGTTAAGCAAGCACATGAATACTATATGCATGCATATATGCACATATAGAACAATTGCCCACATGCATGTCTGCATACATTTACATTTATGCATTTGCAACACATATCTAAGGTGACCTACACTGCTTTAACCTTAAGTTTATAAAAACCAAAATAGACTGCACACCTTAGACTGAAATTATCCATAAAATGATGTTTGAATGGAGTCTGTATGTTCAGTTACTTGCCGAAGACAAAGCTAAACATGCTAGATAATCAATGGTGCACAAGCACATTAACATTTGAGGTGATCACATGAATACTAAATGCATGCATATATCAGTCTTTGGTGTGCTATTGATTTAGTTTTTTTGTAAACTTAAGATTAATGTTCAAAATAACCACTAGGGATATTTAGTGAATTTGGACTACTTTCATGGGTTCGATTCCCAGGAAATGCATGAACTGATAAAACACTGAAAGCAATATAAGTCGCTTTAGATAAAAGTGTCTTGCGAATGCATAAAAGCTAAATGTACGCAGATATGCATGTGTGCATTTGCATGCATGGGACACCTAAGACTGAAAAAATGCACAATATACAGTTTGAATGTGCTCACTTAACTGCCAAAGACATGCTCACATGCTAGACATGCAAAAGCGGATAATCGATGGTGTACAAGTTCATACAAGCATGTCTGCATACATTTACATTTATGCATTTGCAACACTTTTATCTAAGGAAACTTACATTGCATGCAAGATATAAGTTTTATCAGTTCACCCATGACTTTGGCATACTCTGCTATTTGTGCTACAGAATTAAAATATCACGACCCTTTCATCACGTTTTTACAGTACACTTATTGGATAAACAGTTGTAAGAAAGTGCACATAAATACTACATGCATGCATATATGTACAAAGAGAACACATATGCAAACATTTTTTTCAAGCTGCTTTCACACTAGAGCTTTTGGTGCAGACCTTTTAAATGCAATTTTATAGGCAAAACTCATGATAGTACTTTGTATGTTGATGATGCAAAAGTGACATTGACCCAAATAATACAATGTAAAAAGAGGCCTGCTTGGGTAGGGGTGGAATCAAACTCCGGTCCGGACCAAGCAATGGAACTAAGTGTGAAAACAGCCTCAAAGACTTGCATTTCACCATAAGGCTTTGCAATCAGGTTTCAGGCCACCTGCAGCAGCAGACATGGGGTTCAGGTGACATATATGTCATAGAGACAACATTCATCTTACAGGAGCCAAATCTCACCACAACGAGTTATCACCAGAACGCAGAGGTGACATGACAGGGCCTTCAGAGACAGATCGATCAATAACCTCCAGAGTTCATACGCTTTCCATCCCAGCGAGATCAGAGTCTGGCAGATGTCAGTGCTGAGTGTTGCTCTGAGATGCTCTGATACTGAGATTCAACTTCAGTGCACTGCAAATAGGGAATTTAAATTAAAATTGTTAATGGTATGTTATCTTCTACAGTAAATGGATGCCATCAGAATGAGAGTCCAAACAGCTGATAAAAACATCACAATAATCCACAAGTAATCCACACCACTCCAGTCCATCAGTTAATGTCTTGTGATAATAACGCTTCCTCCAGAGAAAAAGTCAATCTCCTGTTGTCTCTCACGTCAAAATCCACTGACATATTTGTTTAGAACTGGTTTGGACTATTTTGGCTTGTAAACGGTGCTTGATCTGTTCATATTTCTCTCCTGATTCAGACAAGATGACTTTTTCACTGCATGGAGAATGCAATATTATGGATACAGGAAGCTACGGTTATCTTATTGATGGATTTGTTTCTTACAAACATGCAGCTTTCCAGTTCTCAAGATGTTAATTGATGGACTGGAGTGGTGTGGATTATTGTGATGTTTTTATCAGCTGTTTGGACTCTCATTCTGACGGCACCCATTCACTGCAGAGGATCCATTGGTGAGCAAGTGATGCAATAATGCTAAATTTCTCCAAATCTGTTCTGATGAAGAAACAAACTCAACAAACTCATCTACAAATTTTCATTTCTGGGTGAACTATTCCTTTAATCTCAATTTCTGTCTATTTCTCTCATTACTACACATTTTATGTTATTGATAACTCTTTTAAAGATGAATGTGATAAAAACATTTTGATAACGGCAAATGTTTCTGCAACATTACGAGTCCGACTCTCTAACCATTAGGCCACGACTTCCCAACAACACAACACTGTGAAATTATGTATTTATTATTTTAAAAAATGTTAAGAAATATATGTCATATTAATGAGCTAGGCTACAAAATGTAATCACAACCTTTTCACAACTTCAAAAAAAGGTTTTACAATGTAGTTACTGCATGGTTAAATGAAAGTCAAAACCAATCAAAATTTAGTATGCAAAAAAAAAAAAAATTCAAATGGGGGAAATCAATGGCAGATCTTCAAACTTTAATCATAGATTTCTGAGATGTAATGTCTATTATTTTTGTAAACTTTATAATTTCTAACATGGACAATCTAAAAAATTAAGATTGAATGGATTCTGTACATTAAGCGATTCAGGTTGAATTAACTGCCACATTTGAATGCTTACAGAACATTTGAGAAATATAAATACAGTGCTGCCACACAAGGGTAAAAATAAATTAATGATTAAAAACTGCTCTTGCATTACTAATACTGAGGCTACTAAACCAGTCTCATGTCATTGGCTTTAGGTTTAGCATCTTTTTGGCTCCTCTATCAATATTGTCAGGCCTACACATGATGAAATCCAAGCCGTTGCTGAAATATTCAGCACTGAGGTTTTTATTTGTCCCTGTAGAGAGACAGTGTATGATTTAGTAATGCAGATGGAAGAGGCTGCCAGCACACATCTCTCTCTCTCTCTTTCTGCCATCATGGCTGAGGAGCTGAGATTTCTGGATGGCTCTAACATAAGCCGTGTTTGATAGCTGTCCAGCGTCTGTGTGCCGTTCAGATATCTGCAATCATTCTAACCTAAAAATATAAAGCAGGCACAGACATTTTAATACCTCTATTACGTTTATTTTTGCTTTTATATATTTTATGCCAGTTGCACTTGAATGCTGCTAGAATGCATGCTACATTATTAAATGTTAATATATAGAATAGTTATATACTATATACTGTATCCATTTGGTAGATGCTTTTATCCAGTGTGACATATTAGATCAGAAACTTCATGCAAGTGCATAAATGCATACGTGAATATTTGGCCAACACAATACAAGCACAGAGTTTCCTTTAAATGTCTGTGCCATTTAACCAGATGTGTTATTATTATTATAAGTTGTTATAGAATATGTGACTTTAACACACCTGTTTAGCAAGACTGTGGCTCCGCCATGACAGTAGTTGATCTGAAAGAGAAAACTGCATTGCATTGCATTACACACTTGCACACACCACACTTGCATTGCATTACAATTTGCACATTATGCACGATGCATATAACTGATCTTGTTTCGGGGTTGTGCAAAATTCAGAATTCGCTCCCTTTCTTCAGTGTAAACTGAATTGCAACACACAGGAAGTTGTTTTATATATTAGTTGTTGTTTTTTCTTCTTTTTTTATATTTAAAAATTGTATCATTAAAAAATTACACAATAATACATTTAAAAATGTATTATTTTTAGTTATATGAATTTCTTTGAATTTCAGTTCATTTTAAATCTTTACATTCAAATTCAAAGTGCAATTCACCTAATTCAGTTTGCACATAACCATTGCTCCTAACCAGAAAAAAATTACAATTTTCTGAAAATGCACTAGGCCAACCAAGATGTAGATGTGTTTGTTTCTTCATCAGATTTGGAGAAATGTAGCATTGCATCACTTGCTCACCAATGGATCCTTTGCAGTGAATGGGTGCCGTCAGAATGAGAGTCCAAACAGCTGATAAAAACATCACAATAATCCACAAGAGAGAGACAACAGGAGATGGACTTGGACTCAAACAGCTAATAAACAAACAAACTCATCTATATCTCGGATGGCCTGTGGGTGAGTACATTTTTATCAAATTTTCATTTTTAGGTCAACTATTCCTTTAAGTATATTTCAGTCAGGACCACTCTGTTTGATTAAGATTATTGTAGAGGTCCTGAACATTATTTTGGCGGCAAGCTTTGGTCTGAAGGGTTCAGATTCTGAGCTGTCCACAAACAAACCTCACTGAGGTTTGAAACCCCTGAAGCCTAACGCAGTTACCTGAATTTTTTAAAATGTGCAACAGATAGAAAATGCCATGCAGAAGTGATACAGGTCTGTAAATGAGACTGGACAAGATTAAGCAACGATTAGCTGATAGATGATTTCCGTGGACAAGATGCTAAGTGATCATGTGCCTGTATAAGGAGGAGCTGGGGATGGAGGAGGGTAAGCACATGTCTGTGCAACAGACTAAGGCAAGCACCCCAATTTTACAATCTCTACACTGGCTACCTATTAAGTTCAGTTACAAAATATTGCTACTCACTTATAAGGCTCTAAATGGTTTATCTCCTGCGCACCTAACCAGTCTTCTACAATCCATCACGCTCCCTAAGGTCGCAAAACTCTGGACTTTTGGTAGTACCAAAGATAGCAAAGTCTACTAGGAGGTAGAGCTTTTATGCATTTGGCTCCCTAATTCTGGAATAGCCTTCCTGATAATGTTCGGGTTTCAGACACACTCTCTCTGTTTAAATCTAAATTAAAGACACATCTCTTTAGCCAAGCTTTCTCATTATTATATATCTCATAACCTTGTACTCTGGTTATATCTGATCAAATGCACATTATCATTCTTTGCTTGAAATGGTTTGAACAGCAGCTACGCTAATTTTTTTTTTCTGTTTCTGCATCCCGAAGAAACTAGAGATTACACAAGCTTCAGTCTGGATCCAGCCTCTTACGAAGATCTGAGATGAGATGACGCCAACCCCTCTGAGGACTTCAGATGACAGCAACCCTGAACCAACATACAAAACTACCAAATGATCGCAACATATAATCATTGCTGTTAATTGTGTTCACCGTTTCTGTTTGAATACATGTCATTAACTAGCTGCATGATTTTACTGTACATTTCTGCCATATTGACATCACCTTGACTGAGATAAACTACTAAATGTAATGTAGAAACTTTCATTTTCTGTGAAGCTGCTTTGCAACTATGTATTGTGAAAAGCGCTATACAAATACATGAGAAAAGTGTGAGTACGGATGAACATATATCTTATTTAATTGTAGTGGGAGGAGTTACAATCTGTCACACTGTGGTCTGTCTGAACTACACATGAGCTCCATTTGTCACTCATACTAGATTTTTGTTCCCTGGAAATCAAACCCACAACCTTGGCACTGCCAGCTTTATGCTCTACCAGTTAGAGGAACCGGAAAAGTGCTAATTTAGGTTTACAGAAATCAGAGGTCCTTAAAAAGAACTTCGGATGTGAAATAATGGATTTCTCAGTACTTTTCACACCTGCTTCTCAGCTTTAAATCCAAACTTGGCATTAATATCTGGAGTCAGTTCATCACCACAACAGCAAGACTAGTGAAACGACCACAACTCTCATTTCCATCCTCTTGCACATGCACTCGCTCTATTGTGTACACAGCCAATGACTGTGTGATGAATTTGACGTGACCTATGGGATGCAAACACAATAGAACAAAGGCAGAACTCGCAGGAAAACAACAGAAGCCGTGGGTGCTCAGGAGGTGTGGGGTCCCTGACGTGCAGATTAGGGTTGTGGGAGCACTTTGCAGGTTGTTGTCGCAGAAAAGCCAGCGGAGAATTGCACTAGCTCATCCCTAGATAGACGAGAGTGTGAGCAGATTAGGCAACAAATTTGTTGTGCACTAAATTAAAAGACGTTAAGAAAAGGAAAAAGTCAAATGAATTCGGTCTATATAATCAGTGCATCTGTTTCTCAAATTGCTTTACTTTGCTATGTATTTTTAAAAATATATTAGATGCATTAACTTACCATGTAGGATCCACCCATTTTAGAAAACAGTATTCATTCATTCATTTTTTTTTTATTAATTTATTTTTTGCATATGCACAAATCGACTGTTTCTTTCAAAAAGGATTTAGGATTATTACTAGATTTTCTAGCAGAAAAATGGCACTTAATTTGCGGAATAAAATCAAATGTAGGGCTAAAAGACAATTTGTGTCTTTAATATTTTTTGTAGTAAATGCTATATGAAAGTTGTGCTATATTGTAGAAAACAACAACCGTGATTACAGTCACAAAATAACACAGCCTCGATTATTGCTTTATTGAGAGACACCAAATAACTCAATTATTTGCTTTTTACTTGTTCTTTAAAACACTTTTGATGTAAAAAAAAAAAAAAGCACACTAATGAAAAAATTACAAGCCTTTTTGTAAATCCAGATCAGTAACTTCATCTGAATCAGTCTAATTTAAAGTTGTACAAAGACAGACTTCACAATACTGAAAAGGCCTGATCAGTGAATCCCTCATTTAAAAAAAAGAAAAGCATAAGGCACATATCATGAGGAATTAAAATCTCCTTGATCTTTTCAGAAACAGTTCATTGTACTATGAAGCATACTGTAACATTCAGAACTTAAAACTCACCACTGAAAAAGAGCATTTGCTGAAACTAGACTGCAAAAATGAGCCGTCCTGAACATTTTGTGTGTTACTGACATCAGACATGTGAATACATTAGCACATGTGATTCATCGTGAGGTAAAGGAGGAAGAAGTAGGACAGAGTATTATTCCAAAATGCAAAAGTTTATTATGAAGACTAGATTTCAGTCTGATCTGAACAGTTTGAGATTGGAGGATAGAGCATTTCAAAACTCTATGCAAAACCAGTGAAATATGATTGTAAAAACTGACTTTTGAGTCTTTTGGGGGGCAAAAAAGTGCAGTTCCGGGAATCAAAATAAAATGCCATAAAATCCAATGTCCAATTTATGACTCACTGAGAGTAAATTTGACCTGGTCTGTAGTATTTTGTGAATGTAGCCTATGTGAATCATCATTGTTTGGGAGACTTTCAAGAAATCGAAGGTTTCTGATAGTCAGTCTTTTAATGGCCTGTGCCGGTTCAGAGGAACATTAATGATTTTGTCCTCCCACTAATACCGCATGAGGTGTCAGTCATAAACTCGCCTGCCAGATTACATCCACTTTCAATTTCTCCACGGCCAGATGGTTTCTTCGCACTGCATAAATAAATGAATGCGGGTGTTTGGACCTCCATAGCACGGATCACATTCTCTCTGCTCGTCTCGTGGACGAGGAGAGTTACGATCTTGCAACCTCGGAGGTGAGCGGGCCGCGCGCCCCATTTAAAAGAAGTGTTAACCGCGCGGCCCACACTCCTCATCCGAACGCAACTCGCACCTCGGAGTGCTATGCTTCTAGTTGTAGTACTAGGCACAAATTTGCCAACATTGCTAGACAGATTGCATCACCTTTGGCTGCGGTGTGAACCTCTATCAATTATGTATCTTTCCTTTGATGATCGCATTCCGTTAGAATAGCTGCTAATGAATCGCGAAACCACGTAGTCGCGTGTACGTAGGCTATTCAATTTCTCCAGCGTGACGTGAGGACGTGCGCGCGACACACGGGCCAAAAGGTGTTTCAGATGGGTTTCCAGTCATTAGGACCTGGCAGCGGTGCCTCCCTCCCTCTCTCTCTCTCCCCTACCTGTAAATGGACTCGGAGGAAAAACAGTGACGGAGCCCGGTGAGAATTTCACTGGGGGCCTGAAAATTCACACCCGCCCAAGGTGTTGTTTAGGTGTCTGATAAACATGTGAGAAAATAATAGGCTGGAGAGGAGTGGGTGCTTCAACCAAGGAGACCAGAGTCAAGATCTAGATTTTTGAATAATTAACTTTGTGATCAAGACGATATCAGTCTGTTAGTCTTCATTTGTTCAATATGAGCAACAAAAGAGAGGAAGAGGGAGAGGGAGCCAGGCCTGAGAGAGAAAAGGAGAGAGAGAGAGACGAGAGTGTCTTGGAAACCAGAGTTGTGGATCTAATTGAGGCTGCAAAGCGGCCATATGGGCTAGTGTGAAAATAGCAAACGCTATCAGTAACGGAGAAATACGAAAGGGAAAAAAAAGAAGAAGTCGAAGAATATCTTCGATGCAGCCGGAGCCAAAAATCTCTCCAGCTGTAGGGACAAAACATGTTTCTCGAAGCCATCTTTGCTATTCTGATCACGGCGTTCTTTGCGATCGGCGCGATATGAATGACTGTGGCGGCCTTAAGATGCTGAAATGCACGCATGCCAGCCATAGGAAGCAGGCCAAGAATGAAAAACAAAGTGCATGTGAGCCTCTCCTCCCAACGCGCCTGATGTTCTGAGGCTGCCTGTTATCAGAGGTGTTAATTGGCAAATTCGGTACAAGTCAAGAGCGTGTTCCCTGCCGTCCTCACCCAGCTAGGCTAGGTCATTAAGCCGAGAATGGATTCTCTCATGCTGCCTTAACCCTTGTGGCGCATTGCATCTCTCTCCTCTTTTAACCACCTAGAAACAAAAGGGAAAAGCCATATCTGAATGCAACAGGAAACAGAGCTACGCGGTGCATCACTATTTCATTATTGCTTCCGAAAGGTCAGCGGTGTCACAATCCCAGCTCGCAACCGTGTTATAAATAAATTTGCATGAAAAAAAAAAATCATTTCTGAGATGGATGGATCGCAGTGCGCCTAGCAATACATACATTTGATCAGCGAGCACAGCTAGGCCTGCTGAGAATCGAACCTATCACCTTGGTGTCGCAAGCGACTAACAATGGGTCCATAAAGAACCTTTAATCTTTAATGATGCTCTCAAAACGTTAGAGCAAATATTTTTTTCTGAAATCCGTTTTTGTTACTATTTGTTTCAGAACATTCATAGAACATTCAAAAGTAACGTTCCCATAATGTTTGCAAAATAGATGTTCCCTTAACATTCTCAGAACCAAAAAATGTTTTGTTTTTGTCTTAGAACATTCAGAAATAATGTTTTTATAGCTTCATGGAAAAACGTTTTTATAACATATTTTGGTTGGCTGGGAAAATCCATGGAACCTTTTAATTGCACAAAAGATTTTTAGATTATAAAATGTTATTCACAATAAGAAAAAGATGTTGATTCTTTGGACATCCAAAAATGGTTCTTCTATATGGCATCACTGCGAAAAGCTCATTTTGCAAGGTTTATTTTTAAAGAGTGTATAGAAGCAGCAACCCGCATGGCTTGAACAAGCTCGAAGCCAAGCCTGAGACGGTCTAAGAGGCCTTCCTTTCTTCTGCCTCCTCAGAAACGGTAGCGTCCTCTGGGGTTCCGGGTGCGATCTCACCAATGCCTCTGTCATCACTTGCTGTGACTGCCAAATCCGTGCTCCAGAATCGGGGGGCTCGCAAACCGGCATCGAAACAAACACACAGCAGACAGGACTGCTCCGAGAGCTACGGAAGGCAGCCTTTCGCTTCAACACATTTCGCCTGACATGAGGAGGATTCGCGTCGCATCCTGAACTGAGGGGGACCGGCGCGTTGCTTGTTGGGTAACATGTAAACTGCGTGGTGGCCCTTTCCTCTCTTGCCCTTCCATTTGGTCTGCATCCCATGCATTCACATGTGTTTATGTAGGAAGTTGTTGATTGTCTGCACGACTCTGATATGGAGAGATGGCCATCGAGCCATCGGAAGGCTAGAAAATATCGGCCAACTGACCTACAACACCTGCTGAGATCGATCGGCTCCTTCTTACAATGCAGATTTCTCACAGGTGCATCAGCGAATTAGATATTGTTGAGAATAATATGCAATTCTCAAAACAAATACACTTAAAAATAAAGGTTCTGTTTATTTATTTACTTATTTATTGTTTGTTTGTTCCATGAAGGACATCCATGTAAATTTATAGCGGAAAAACGTTCTTTAGATTATTAAAATGTTCTTCAAAAATGGTTCTTTTTTTAAATATTTGGTTCTTTGGGAAACCCAAAGCGGTTCCTCCATTAAATTTGATTTATTTTTAAGAGTGTATCTTAAAAATGGCATATCTGAGAAACAGAAAAATACAAATGTGACCCTGGAGCACAAAAGCAGTCTTAAGTCGCTGGGGTATATTTGTAGCAATAGCCAAAAATTCATTGTATGGGTCAAAATTATAGATTTTTCTTTTAGGCCAAAAATCATTAGGATATTAAGTAAAGATCATGTTCCATGAATATATTTTGTAAATTTCCTATTGTAAATATATTAAAACTTAATTTTTGATTAGTAATATGCATTGCTAAAGACTTAATTTGGACAACTTTAAAGGCGATTTTCTCAATATTTTGATTTTTTTTGCACCCTCAGATTCCAGATTGTCAAATAGTTGTATCTCAGCCAAATATTGTCCTATCATAACAAACCATACATCAATGGACAGATTATTTATTCATCTTTCAGATGATGTACAAATCTCAATTTCGAAAAATTGACACTTATGACTTATTTGTGGTCCAGGGTCACAAATATCTTATAGCTGTAGAACTTACAAAGAAAAAAAGTCCTGAGAAAATTGCTAAAAAAAAAAACATGCCAAATGTAAGGGGAAAAAAGACACGTGGCGAGAGAATGAAAGTCAAACCTGACCCTATAGATTTCACAACAAACACAAATCGACACTGCGATTGAATCCTCCGTTTTCAGGTGTTTGCAAAAAAGGCAACAACACCAAGCAGTCATTATAAACACTGCACACAATACTGTGGGAATATAGGCTACTTCCTCTGATCAAACTTTGTCATGGTGATGCTGAGACTGCCTTCCTGTTAATTAACACTACATATTAATTCCTCCATCTTTATTCTCCCCCTCTCCTCTCCCAGACTGTTATTTGGCAATAGTCTGGCAGTGCTGCAGACAATGAGTTATACTCAGCTTGTGGTTATTTGGCTGTACAAAACGAAATATTCAAGATCACGTTGTTAAATATTACATTTTCTTTTATAGTGAAAATGTGTAAACGAAAGGGAGTTTCTGATTTTTAAAATGCCTATTATAATTTATTTACGGTTATGGTTGAGGACTGGTCAGGGAATTAAGAAAACTCTTTACGCACAATCTGCTTAAACGAACCTAAATTTAAATAAATAAATAAACAAGACAAGGGATTCTAATTTTGATAAGCTTTTTTTTTTTTTTTAATTTGTATTTTTTTTTATTCACGTCATAAAAGCCGAACGAATAATTCAATAAATCCTCTCTGTGATGTCATAATGATTTCGACGTGGGAAGATTATTTTAAAAGTTATGATGCCGCAATAAGGCAATTAGAGTCGTGCAGTGACTCAATTAAACGCGTTAACAGACACTAGTTGGCTAGTTAGTTTATTCGCCGCTGTGAACGAAACGAGTAAATATATTTCGCCTAGACAGGTCTATAATCTGGTTTGTAATTTCCGTTTGCATATTAAACATTTGAGTATTTTAGAGAAATGTTTTTTCACAGTATGGTTTGATACATTGTTAATATACAAGTTTATTTCTCAGAGAAAATAACATGAATGTGAAGAGAAAGCGAATAAATGTAAAAATCTCTTCCGAATAATTATTTATTGTTCTCATAATTAATAATAATAGTTATCATTATTAGCATTATTTATGTGGTAGCCGCCTAAGGCCTAAAAAACCCCCAAGAATTTAACATGAACGATGTTCTGCTGCTATAGGACTTTAGGAAACATTAATTGAGGAAAGATTAGACAACTTAAACGGCAACAGATGTTTCAAATGATGCTAATTTAATGCCATTATCCGTGTCCCCATTTCTGTAAGTAGCATCGAAATTAATTAAATTAGAATGATCTACATTTCCAATATGGCTTCATGGTTTCTATTATTAATATAAAATATAGCCTATATAAGTACAGAGAGAGAGAGAGAGACAGAGAGAGAGAGAGAGAGAGAGAGCGAGAGAGCGAGAGAGCGAGAGAGAGAGAGAGAG
>NW_015556144.1:24185-27421 GCF_001515605.1 Sinocyclocheilus anshuiensis | reverse complement strand
TATATATATTATAGACAGATTCTTTAAATGAGAGATATTTTAAATTAGTATTCAAGCAATGCAGCTCCTTTTGCTTGAAGGAACCTTTTGGCTCGTTCACGCGCTGGTGGAACTTGAGCCAACACAGTTGCGTGAGGGTCTCTCTCTCTCCATCGGTTTTCTTCGCGTTGGAATGAAGCTGGTGACTTGCTGTTTTCCGCTGAACTGTGCGGCGGCGGCAGCGCGGCGCGTCTGATTAGCATGCGGCAATAATGAGGGTGAGCCGGGTTCAATTGTTCTAACACCTCCCCTCTCCTCCGCACCAATCTGTCAGCGTTCAGCCTCAAATGCTGCTCTCCACAAATGAATTGGATAATTAGTTGCCCCTCACGAATGCTGCACTCTTCTCACCCCTGATTGCTTTCACCTTTTTGCTCCTGGCAATTTTGACACCTCGTAATCAGCCTGCTGCTTCTCCTTCTCAATCTATAACCCTCGTCTTCCTCCTCCTCTTTTTTTTGGGGGGGGGGACTTTAATCCAAATACAGCGTGTATATAGCAAGAAAGTGCGCAGATGAATGGAAGGCCTGCTTTAGGGCGCGAGGTCTATAGATCTTTTGAATAATCAATTCAAAAGATATTTCTGTCGGCATTATTGCTGTCAAAATTGAGTCAACACAGCAAGGACAAAAAAATAAAAAAAGAAAAAAAAAACACATGGACCCAGAAACTGTCAGTACAGCTTTCCTCTTCCAAATAACGTGCACTGACAACGTAATTATGTACAAGCATCTGTCCACGACTCCAGAGAGAAAGAGAGAGAGGGAGAGAGAGAGCTAGAGATCATTGGGGAGAGAGGAGTTTATATTTGCTGCCTTTTTAGAATAAATTCATGCTTTGATGTGAGAGATGAGATTTTGAACGCTCTGTTTATCCAAGTTGGGTCGTGTATTATGCGCAACACATTGCGCGCTTTCGACATGCAATATTTAGCATTGCAAATACAGCAAGAGCACGTCGCGTGCCTCGGTTGTTGTGTTGTTTTTGCTGTAGCAAAACAACGTGTCGCGCGAGACATTACGATAGTATGCTTCATTAAAACACAAGGATTTGGGGAGGAAATGGATGAAAGAGCATGTCCGCTAGAATGACATTTTATATCTTAAAAAGTTTCGATCCTGAATGCTGATTGGTCAGTACAGCTCACACGAAACAAAAAGTTCACTATGAATAGCATATAGGCCTAGACTATTCTTACTATGCTGTCCATATAAAGATCTGGAAAAAATAGCAAGTGTGCTAGTAATATGCTGTTTTGCAACACGCAAGTAAGGCTCTTACGTTTAGCTATCATAGGATATATATATTATGTTGTGGCATAGCAACAAAATATGTCAGTTAGGACTGACCTACTGCTTCATGAATTTGTTTAATAAAGTACAGCTTAAATAAGATTAAAAATATGTCAAGGTCCTGCATTGTTAATCATTTTATGATGATGTTTATTAACAGATACTGGGGAGAGTCCATATATTAAATTAACCAAATTTTTATTTTATTACTTTATTATTTTTATTCCAGAAGTTTTAAGAACTGTATATTATTTAAACAAACAGTTGTTGTTAATAATAATTATAATAATAATAATATGCAAAAAAATAAAATAAAATACTAATTCTACATCTTGATGTATTTTTTTAGCATTTTAATTAAGTTAGATTATTTAATACTAATATATAAATGTATAATATTATATAAATGTAATATTTTATAATAACAGTTGAAATTATTTTCAAAGTTATCCTGCAGCCCCTTGGTTGAGAACCACTGCCTTAAGCAACAAAATAATTATATTTTATATGCATTTATTTATTTATTTGGTAAGTAGCAGTAAATAGAGCTGTTCAGTCATGATATCAATTTGTAGGCTGGCCTGGATGAGTCATCATGGCTTCCCTAGGGAATTTCCTACAGGTTTTCTGAACAGCCTTTAAAATTAAAGTTGCTACAAACGTTTTCAGATTAGTCAAGCATGCAGACTCACATTCTTCTAAGATGTAGTCCACATTTAGAAACTTGTTAGCAAGTTTTATAAAAAAAAACAACAACATGGTGGCTTCAAAATTCACATGTGGATGTTTATAATTTGTCACAGAACAAAACCACAGATGCTATTTTACTCATAAAGCAAAAACCCATAGGAAACTCCAGAGGGAAGTCAAGACTTGAAAATGCTGATTCTCTTTCAGGTTTTAGAACCACAAACTGAACAGCTCTAAAATCATGATAACATACAGTAAGCTAGTCATTATTGCAAAATAAACCACGCTTTGTGTTGCTGAATCACCCAATGAGTGTTTATTTTGCGATATTGACCAGCTAGTTGTACATTATCCCTTAAAGGAACACTCCACTATTTTTGAAAATAGGCTCATTTTCCAACTCCCCTAGAGTTAAACCGTTGAGTTTTACCGTTTTCGAATCCATTCAGCCGATCTCCGGGTCTGGCGGTAGCACTTTTAGCTTAGCTTAGCATAGATAATTTAATCTAATTAGACCGTTAGCAATGATATTACGCAGCGCCTGAAAATAGGCTTATTGGGTAGGGGAGTTGGAAAATGAGCCTATTTTTAAAAATAGTGGAGTGTTCCTTTAAATCAATATTTTTATGGAATCTTTTTTTCAGCGAATCAGTGAAACATTTCATAAGTCCCCATGTGTAGCACCAGCCTGCCAGTGTGAAAAACAACAAAACTAGTTCCTCTTCTTCACACCAGCTCATCTATGCAGTGTGTGTGTGTGTGTGTGTGTTAGCAGGCTGTAATCCGGGGCGCTGCGAGGTCTTCACTGCACACGTGTGCGACTACACACATTTCTGCTCAACGCATCGTCATTGGAATTAGTGAAAATGATTACGTTTGTTTACGAGACTGCTAATTATCCACACACACACACACAGTCCAATGCAACATCAAGGACATGGTTTAAGATTCTCCGATAAAAACACAAGCACATCTGCACACTGCAGTTTATGCATTTAAACTGGCATCAGATAATGATGGGGAAATAAAAGCCAAGATTAAACTATTCAGCATGCATCCGTAACTGACTAGAGATATACGCTCAAACTGAAGGAAAAAATGCGCTAAAGGTTATAAAAGAAATGTAAAAAAATATTGTGCAAATGAAATGCAAAAGCTAACAACTTTGTGACAAAGTTGTATAATAATAATAATAATAATAATAATAATAATAAT
>NW_015556144.1:23841-23996 GCF_001515605.1 Sinocyclocheilus anshuiensis | reverse complement strand
AAATAATTATTTTGATAACAATAACAACATTATCTAATTTTCTGCTGAGAAAAGCATTTTTATAATACATTTTTAAAATAAAAACAATAATTATTAATATTAATAATAATAATAATAATACAATAATATCTGATTTTCTGCTACTGAGATTTTTT
>NW_015556144.1:0-23672 GCF_001515605.1 Sinocyclocheilus anshuiensis | reverse complement strand
TTTTTTTTGCAGTTTACAGGTATAATGTGATTGTATGAAGACAAAATGAAGGATTGTTTTGATATTTAAGGTATTTGAGCAGCTAATTAAGTATGTGAGCTAGAAATCGTTCAGTTAATATTTCTCCATTCATATCAGTGCTTTTCACTCCTGTTCATTCATGTTAATAAACTGCATGGCCTTAAAACAGACCTATAATAACAAGCAGGCCACAAAATAATGCATTATAAATCATAAGATAATTGTGCATGTAATCACAAATTGAGCTTATATTGGATACTTAGTGTAGAAACAAAGTTTTAATTAACCTGAAATACCTGTGCAGAAGTGCTTTCGTAAACCAGATGGTGTTTATCGTTGAAATAATTATCCAAGATTATTCTCATTCTGAACAGATTCCCTCATACAGGTGGTGCACATTAAAATGAAGTGATCAAATTAAAGCAATTAGGAGTTATTACTTCCACAACACTTCAATGGAACATTTTTCCAGCCACTGCTAAATTTACCAGCTGCGTTGCTGAAAATAAAAAACAAGAGTGCTAAAAATGTGACAACTTGCCCCGGCCTGACATTTGTCCTGAGGACACAATTATACAGTGACTCTTGTCTTAATATATGTCAGTGTGGTTTTATTGTGTTCAATTTAAACAGAAGTATTACAAAAATATGATATTGGAACTTAGTTTGGAGGAAAGGATGCAGAAAAAATGATTGTAATTTAAGACATTGTGTTTGAAACCATTGCTACAGAAAACAAGCATTTGTGTAATTGGATTTATGACTTAAAATTGCACAGTTACCGTTATTATGTGGCTCCCGTGACGGTTTCACTTATGCCTGAAAAGTGCAATACAAATGTGATATATTCATAAACAGGGCTTGAAGCTGCCTGACATTTGTAGAACTGTTAAGTAATTCTAGAAATTGATATTTTGTTTTTTATTTGATATATGCATAGCATAGATGAGAGCTACGTGTTCTTTAGGTTGGGATGCATTTAAATAAAAGTACAATGGTGAGGCGTTTGACTGAGCTCACATAAACAGCATTTATCATCCTCTATCTTTTATGTTGCCATGTCAAATTAAATGACTTTCAAAAGGAAGCACGTCTTTATTCTACAGTGAAACTGCCAGTCATCGGAACGCCTCCAACTAAAATGCAGCTAAAAGGATTAATTAAGACATAACCACCCTAAAATGAACCGTTTAAAGTTCTCCTAATTAAATAAATGACAGCGGAAGGTTCCGCTCTCTTCATCGTGTCACTGACGGACGTGAGCAAATGTGTTCAGACGGGCAGCGCGCTACTCAACAAAGCCACGAATAAAGGCCGCTTCAGTCCGGTGGCGGCCCCTTGCCTGCGTGTGTCAATCGCCAGCTTTGTTCTTGAAGTGTGAATTGAGGTGGCTATACATGTGATTTGGGGGTACATCATCCTCGCAAAAGGCACACTTCTCTCGGCTGTTCATCTGCTGAGCGTCTGTCCCCGGCACCTGGGCGGACAAGTCCGGGAGGTCTGGAGTCCAAACAAGCTGGACAGAGACAAAGGACATTAGACAGCAATGAAGGCAACCATACTGACAAGTATCCATTTGTTAAGCTGGCATCAGATAATGATGGGGAAATAAAAGCGCCAAGATTAAACTATTCAGCATGCATCCGTAACTCGACTAGAGATACACAGTCAAACTGCAGGATAAAATACGCTGAAGATGATAAAAAAAAAAAAAAAATGAATTGTGCAAATGAAATGCAAAAGCTAATAGCTTTATATGACAGTTGTATAATAATAATATTATACAATATAATATTTATTATAATATGAATTTTTTTACATTTCTTTTAGAATCTTCAGCATATATATATATATATATATGTGTGTGTGTGTGTGTGTGTGTATGTATGTATGTATGTATGTATGTATATATATATAAAATAAATAAAAGCCAAGACATTATTCAGCATGCATCAGTATCTAGACTAGAGATATATGCTGAAACTGCAGGATAACATTCCCTGAAAATTATAAAAGAAATGTACAAATAATAATAATAATATTTATTATTATTATTAAACCACTTATATTATTATTATTAAACCACACACACACACACACACACACACACATATATATATATATATATATAAAACATAAATAAAAGCCAAGATTGAAAATGAAACAAAAAAGCTAATGCCTTTAATAATTATTATTATTATTACTATTAATATTATTACAATAAATTGAATTTTAAAATTTTATTTTAACATTTTTAAATGTTTTAAATTTTTAACATTCTTTTATAATTTTCATTTTGTATTTTATTCTATTTTATATCTACATATTTATTTATATATGACAACAAATACAATAACAATAATAATGAAACATCAGATTTTCTACAAGCATTTTTTTTTACTTGTCTGACATTCTGTACATACCCATATGATAAACAAAACAACTTAATTCATAATCAGTCTGTTATCGTTTATTAAGATCTGCCCATTTGCAAATAGCACTGTTTTTTTTTTTCTTCTTTAAACACCATGATGGGGAAAAATGCTCTTTGTGGCCACTTATATTATTATTATTAAACCTCACACACACACACACACACACACACATATATATATATATATATATAAAACATAAATAAAAGCCAAGATTGAAAATGAAACAAAAAAGCTAATGCCTTTAATAATTATTATTATTATTACTATTAATATTATTACAATAAATTGAATTTTAAAATTTTATTTTAACATTTTTAAATGTTTTAAATTTTTAACATTCTTTTATAATTTTCATTTTGTATTTTATTCTATTTTATATCTACATATTTATTTATATATGACAACAAATACAATAACAATAATAATGAAACATCAGATTTTCTACAAGCATTTTTTTTTACTTGTCTGACATTCTGTACATACCCATATGATAAACAAAACAACTTAATTCATAATCAGTCTGTTATCGTTTATTAAGATCTGCCCATTTGCAAATAGCACTGTTTTTTTTTTTCTTCTTTAAACACCATGATGGGGAAAAATGCTCTTTGTGGCTCTTTTTTAGATGACACCAGATTTACACTTCATAATTTAGCCATTCCATTTGAAATGTTTTGCCAACAACACTATTCATTTTTTCCCTTGTTCTTAAAACAGATAAGGTATTAAGCTCGAAGACAGCAAAAAAGAACAGTTCGGAAACAAGTGTAATAGTACGACAACACAGAAGACGAGGTAATATGTGATTCGCAGCTCTCTGTGGTCTTAGCACATCCTAATTGACATCCTAAATGGAATCGCACTGAATTCCTGTGCAGATGTGAGCCTTACATAATAGGTGTGAGTTTCGCGGTTCTCCATATGGACAGGTAAAAACAATACGCTTCTTTTATGTCTTCCTTATGTGCATTTAATTAGATTTCCTCTGCAGTTTCACGAGCTGCAAATATATACAGTTGTAAATGTGTAAGTTTACACACCCCTTCCAGAATCTGTAAGATGTTTAGCATTTAAAAGTAAAGCTGAATAACCGATATTTACATATATTCCACAAGACAAAAAAAGCTTTAATTTGAACAGGATCATATGGTTTGCATTGCCTTGTTCTTAATATCAGTGACTGCTTGTGATTGTGTTGTGTAGAACGCAAATGTGCAGAAGATGCAAAGATGCTAAAGAACGTCCAGGAACTGAAGGAGTTCTGCTTTCACTGCTCAGGACAAACCAGGGACTCATACAGCCACAAATGGCTAAAAACATATAGTAATAATTATAAGTAAACATAGTAAAAAAAAAAAAATTTTCTACTTTCGAAAATTTGACCCTTATGACTGGTTTTGTGGTCCAGGGTCACATATTAAGAACAGGGTCATTTATGCAAATTCAAATCATATTTTGTCCCGTGTAATAAATGCAAAATAAATGTGGACCAAATAGCTTCACCAGGGCAATACTACTACTAGTAATGTTAATAATATTAATATTTTTTAAATATAATAATAATAATATTCACAAGGATTATATAAACTTGTATATCATATAATTGTGTATAATATTTCTCATGTCAATTTTTGTTTATTATGCTTTTTTATCATTTCATATTAATATTTTAAATATATTCATAATAATATAATAACAACAACAATAATGATAATAATAATTCATGTTTAATAATAATAATATATAATTTATATTTTACATTTTAAATTGAATAATAATAACAATAATTATAAGAACAATTCATATTAAATTTATTATTATTATTATTAATAATAATAATACATATTTCATGTTAAATTTTAATATTACGTTTTAAATTTAATAATAATAATAATAATTTTATAATTTAACACTAAATTATGATCCCTATATTAAAAAAAATGCAGCATGTAAACTTATGAAAAGAACTGTGTATAACAACGTTGTCAATTTTTGTGTAGTATAATGGCATTTTTTAAAAATTTTTTTTTTTATAGACATTCAACTAGTGCAAATGTCTCTCCATATACACAATATAACCTAGTGAGCTGTCTTGCCATCTTCTGTCTACAACGGTAGCTGTCGTTCAAGGGCTTGTCACTGAAATTGAACCTCATATGAGGCTTTTCATATGAAGAGAAGACTTGATCAATTCATTTCAATAGCTTGCTGTTAGCATGTTGCTAAGCTAACTACATGATATTAACTAGACCATAAGCATAAAAATAAATAGCTCACACAAATACAGAGTAAAGCAGATTCAGGCAGATTGAAGTATTTTTTATCAACACTTTTAGGTTCTGAACGAAATGCATTTAATGCGTTAACACCAATGCTCATTACAATGCATTATGGGATTGTCGTCTTTACAAAGAATATTTGCACTGCTAGAATATTATAATATCATAACAGGCATCATAATCATGCCTCTTACCTGTAGAACATCTTTTGCTTTTGGTGCATTAAAATGCCGCCTATGTAGGCAGCTCTTTAGATTTTGAGACAAAGCCATAATTGCCTGCATTTAGATTAAGTGTAGCAATTACTATTATTGGAATATTAAAGCATCAAAAAGATTATGTAGGTGTCAAAATATGAAAAACAACCTATAGAGATGCCAGTCTAGCATTTTAAGGCATCATAAACACACAACTTTTTAAAAAGACGAGCAGATTTATTGATGACATTTGTCTTCTATGCAGAGATTAATAATGATTTAAGGAACAAAAACTGAAAACAACAGAACACTGGAATTTCTCCTAAAAACCAGTGACCAAACCTTTCCACGGTAAACTTTCAGATTCACACCACTTCCTGTTGCATGAATTCTTTCATTGCCCGCACACTCTTATGAGGGGAAAAGTTTACCTGTCCAGTGCCGACTGCAGTCGACGAGTCTGATTCTGTAGCATGAAGACTGAGCTGCGATGAGATGCGGTATCAATCAAACAGCAGTCGTCTTTGTTAATGCAATGTTGTCAAATACGTAATGTAAATATAGAGTTGCACCTGACCACAGCACAGTGTTCTCTCATTTTAAAAGGAACATTATTAACCACTTTTTTTATTTCATTAAAACAGGTTACTATTTGAAAAGGACGCTGCTAAACTCCAGAGCTGAAACTACGATTTCTGCTCAGAACGAAATAAAATGAAAAACATTTTGTATCTAATCCCTTCTAAAATATCTTTTGTGGCAGAATTCCATGTATCCTTTGCAGACAATCCCAAAATGCATTGCGATGAGCTCAGTACAAAAAAAAAGTGTTATTTTAGTATAACTGAACTAATATTATAGTTTTTGTTAATATTTAGAATTAGATTAAATTTTTATATTTTCTGTTTTTATCTTAATTTTAGTTAATGTTTTAGTAATTTTATTGTGTTTTTTTTTTTCTTCAAATGTCTCTGGTTTTTACCATTTATTATTTTTAGATATAGCTCTTGTTTATTTAGTTTGAGTTATTTTAGTACTTCAAGTTAAACTAAACTAAATGAGAAATGTTACCTTAGCAACTCACTGAAAAATTATTTAAAAAAAAAACATTTTGTATTTGTTTGTTACAAGTAACAAAAATGTTTTTGTATGGTTTTAGTTTTAGTTAAAAACAATAACCCTGGTTTGTTTTTTAACGCCATGCCAGCAGGTTGTTTTCATGGTGAAAATACAAACGTATTGTTCGCACACTGATATAACTGCTCCATAAGAATAATTTATTGCTCCGTAAGAATAATTTATTGCTCCATAAGAATAATTTATCAGGCACAAATTACGTGAACTGAGGTACAACTCTTTATGAGTAACAGGTGGTCATATTCAAACAATCCTGAAAACAGATGAAGAAATACACACAATCCTATAGAAAAGGCTTAATATCAAATTCCTCATTCAACCCAAAAGGTGACAACGTATTTAAAGTATAAATCCAAAAACATTCCCTTTGTAAAAGATTCCTCTCAAAATTCAAGATTTCTACATCGTGGTTATCGTAGGGAATGGATAGAACAAGCTAAGAGTAAATTTGATGATACATCTCAAACACAGTGCCTACGTGCTACGAGCAATGAAACACAATCAGGCAATGGCCCGATTTGTTCGGTTAGGTATTCAGCATTGGGTGTAGAATTTCATTAACATACTGATACGCGGTACAATTACTTGTTCATCTACACATGTGATTTACCTTATTCATTGTCCGTGTGGTCTCGCTTACGTTGGAAAAACCTCTAGATCATTACGCGCCCGCATTACTGAACATCGGAGTAATATTAGGACGGGAGTTGAACGCAGTCCTATTTTAACAAAGTGGGGCACAATGTTAGTGCCTTACAGTATATCGGTACAGAGAAGGTACAAAAACCGTCAAGGGGGGGAGATTTTGAGAGGAAACTTTTACAAAGGGAATGTTTTTGGATTTATACTTTAAATACATTGTCACCTTTTGGGTTGAATGAGGAATTTGATATTAAGCATTTTCTATAGGATTGTGTGTATTTCTTCATCTGTTTTCAGTATTGTTTGAATATTTTGAGTGATTATTGATCTGTATTGATTTGTATTTTTATTCGAGTTTATTGCCATTTTTTTCCCTCTCTCTCTCTCTCGCGCTCTTTCTCGCTCTCTCGTTCTCTCTCGCTCTCTGTTTTTTCTTATCGTTTTTGTGGGAGTACCTGCATAGTGATTGAGCGTGTCTAATTAGGATGACCACCTTCTACTTATAAATAGTTGTACCTCAGTTCACGTAATTTGTGCCTGACGAAGACCTGATGGTCGAAACGTTGCAATAAATTATTCTTATGAAGCAGTTATATCAGTGTGCGGACAATACGTTTGTATTTTTGCTATAGTTTGACTTTTTTTTGTCACAGGGCTGCACCTGAGCCCTGTGTGGGTTTGTGGGATGTGCGCAACTTTTTTACACTTTGGTTTTCATGGTGAAAACCATACTGGAGTTATCAAAATTTAAGACCCATTTTTCCAAAATACTCTACAATTAAATTTGGATTAACTTCCTTGAAAACATTTTCAAGAGAAATGTTAATTAAAACAAAACGTTTTGGCATTGACTGAAAATGCATTCTAATTAAAAATGTACAATTTTAACCAAAATTTCAGAGTGCTGTGTATTTCAATGCTAATTAACCAAATTCGTAGATTAGATTAGAATGGTGACCTCAAACTCTACTGTAAGCAATCATCTCCTGTGCACTTCACATAAAGAACGCTATTTGTGTAGCACATGGATTAGCATTGCAGTTAGGATGCTGCCTATGTAGGCAGTAAACATGAAGGCAGCTCACTTGGTTTTGGAGTTTCGACTTTAAAATGCTCCCCAAAAAAGACTATATCTTTTATGAGTGACATTAGCCAAATCCAATGTAAAGTTTCCAAATTTAACCTGGCTGGGTGAGAAAAATCTTATAAATGACTGCTGTTACAGATATTTTTTTATGCAGACGGTTGTATGTTGCTCACATCACTTAGATAATTGTTCTTACAATTTAAGCAACACCATATAATGTTGCACTTCTTAAAGGAATAGTTCACATAAAAATTTAAATTTACACACCTTCAGGCCATCCAAGATGTAGATGAGTTTGTTTCTTCATCATTCAGACAATCCCACACCACCTATGGAACATTACAGCTATAAGAATGTTTCTGGTGATATTTTTACCTCTTAAAAGGATTAGTTTGCTGAAAATTTGCTGTAAATTTACTCACCATCAGGCCATCTAGGATGTGTGATTCTCTGCAGTGAATGGGTGCCGTCAGAATGAGAGCCCAAACAGCTGATAAAAACATCACAATAATCCACACCCCTCCAGTCCATCAGTTAACATCTTGAGAAGACAAAAGCTGTGTGTTTGTAAGAAACAAATCCATCAAGACGTTTTAACTTCAAACCGGCTAAAATATGAGTCCATAATTTATAATAAAGCTTCCTCCAGTGAAAAAGTTGTCTCGTCTGAATCAGGAGAGAAATATGCACAGATCAAGCACCGTTTACAGGCCAAAACAGTTCTAAACAATTATGTTGGTGGATTTGGTGTGACTTTGATGTGAGAGGATAACAGGGGATGAACTTTTTCACTGGAGGAAGCATTATTATGGATTATGGACTGCAATGGTTTAAAGTTAAAAACATCTTAAAGTCCGTGGAAAGCAATATTAAATATTATATATTAGAATATTAAATATTCTGAGTTTGTCACACCAGAGAAAAATGTATTAACCACCCAGCCAAATTTGAATGATAAAAAAAACTGCCAAGTAAATAAAATAAGGTATCAAAATCTTGAAAAAATAAGCTCTCAAACGCTGGGAGTGTGTCCACTCGCAGGAAAGCTGCCGTCTCTCTCAACCGTCAAATACCGCTACAACCTGAATAGATGCTCCCTCTAGCAGATTAATTTAAATAAGGAGACCGAGCTGTTTTGTAAATGATCAACCAGGTAATGTGCAATTATGTGACGAAGGCATAGTTAGCTAGTAAACTGTAGGCTGTAGTAACTAACGGTACTGACAGTAACTCCCAACTGAGCGGGCAAACCACTCTAATGCACTCTAGTTATTAGGTGTGTTCGGATTGAAGCAGCGCTGCGCAGAACGATCAGCGTATGACATCAAAGTACCGCTTCAAATCGAACACACCTCTTATAGCGTTAGGAGAGAGGGGTCATGCTCAGTGGCTCCAGTGCGTCATCGAGACATGATTTCAGCACCGCCCAAAAAATCCTGAACACAAAAATTGTGAAAAACTGTTTAACAGCCTAACTCCACAATTCAGTACTACATAGTTCACAGTCTTTGTATCATGTTTTCAGCAATACATTTCTAACTTTTATAACGTCTTTAGAAATAATTGTCTTTACACAGACTTTAATGGATTTGTTTCTTACAAACACGCAGTTTTTGGCTTCACAAGATGTTAACTGATGGACTGGATTGGTGTGGATTACTTGTGGATTATTGTGATGTTTTTATCAGCTGTTTGGACTCTCATTCTGACGGCACCCATTCACTGCAGAGGATCCATTGGTGAGCAAGTGATGTAAAGCTACATTTCTCCAAATCTGTTCTGATGAAGAAACAAACTCATCTACATGTAGTATGGCCTGAGGGTGAGAATATTTGCAGCATTTTTTTGGGGTGAACTATTCCTTTAATAAAGTTACCAAGCAACTTTCAAGGCATTCCTGGCTGTCATCTTACCTGTTGGGGTCCTCGTACATTTTCGTGCGACTCAGAAGACGAAGATGTGTGAGTGGATATAGAGGGTGCGGAGTATGACGGATAAGACTTCTCCCTCAACGTGTGCATGTGGTCTCCCAGGTCCGGCTTGTGCAGGGGCAGGTCCACCCGTTTATCCGGCGTACTGTTGAGAAAGTCGTACTCATCGTCTGTGCTCGGGGGAAACCTCACACTCAGGCCTCTTAGGGAATCAAAAAACGGTCCGTCTGGACTGACGCCACGTGACGCGAGGGATGTGAAGGTCGAAGTATTGTTGACCTCTGACCTCAGCGGTGAGGAAAAAGGAACCTCGGCCTTTTCTGCTGTGTCTTCGGTGCACTGGATGGGCATGGAAAACTGCTCTGGAAACAGATAGGAAACCAACAAAACGTTTATACAGAGTTCTGGCATGAAACTCTAGATGGCGCAATCCGATAGGTGTAACTCAGTCTGACCTAATGACATCATTATCACATGGCACAGCTGATTGGTACTCTCCTGTATCGGTAGCCAATGAGCTCAACATTCAAATATATGACTAGTGCTTGCCGTAGCAGTTGCAGCTTGCTTCAGAAACCCTTCACCTTCCCCAGCTCCACCTGTATAGATCTATGCTATATGGGGTCATTTCATGTATGTTATATTTGCAGCAGCAATATTTCTTACATGCTCACAGCAGCATGTTGTGGATGTATTGGCAGTAGCAAGTCTCGGTACTTGCTCTGCCGCAGCAGCAGCAGCGTAGCAGATCTATTCCGCCAAGACCAAATACATTAACATTGTCATGTACATTGCCATGCCAATCCCTCCGAGAGTTGTCATGACAGAAATGCATTTATCCAACACCAGCGTTCGAATCATGAAAAATATATTTTCACTGATCTTTTGAACTAAAAGTGCAATGCAACACTACTGTTTACCACACTTACACATCGCAATGCCTATTGTGTGATAAATGGTCCTGCTAAATGCACACTGTAAAATCTTATTTTTCAAAGTTGTAAATAAAACTATAAAACAAATAAAACGTTAAAAACATGTTACAAGAAAATACTACTTCAGTCTATATGCTTCAAAATTTTACGCTTAATTCAAAGCATTACTTGCGGATTCTTTATAATTATTTGTGAAAAATACTAGCAATTTCTAATTGAAAATTGTTTCTATGCCTTTTTTTAACTTAAATGTAAATGCATATTAAAAGAAAGAACGAATCACTGCAGTTTTTGCCAACGTTTTCCAGGAAAGTGGCATCAAATCTTTGAAAGAGTCTGTGAAATAATCAGTACATGTAGTATCATGTATTTACTGCATCAATAACTTTTTTCTGGTGCAATAAAACTTTAAAATTTAAATTAAGAATGACTGCTTTAAGCTCACTTAAACAATAAACACTTTTTGACCATCACAAGCTGTAACGGTAAGTCAAAGTTACTTTGCATAGAAGTGTTTGCTAAATGAACAAAATAATGCAAACGCATCTATTAATCAAACAGATGGAAATGGGCCTCATGGAAATGGTGGAGAAAAATCTCAAATTTTCCTTGCATTCAGAACCCGAAGACAAACCGGTTGTGGTTTAGTATTAAGACATCAAGCATTTTCTCTTGTCAGTCTCTCTCTTGCCCATATATATATATGAGCACATTAGTATGCAAATGCAAAGAAAGCACAGCAGTGATATGCACACCATGCAACGCTGACTATTAATGAGGAACTGTCAATTTCAGCACCAAACAATGCAGTGAGAATTGCTCTACCATAACAACTGCGTCAGCCGCTACCATTGCTCAAAATCAACTTCAGAAATCAACTTCAGAGCTCGAAATTCACCTCCGAAGCATTCTGATCAAAGTCTGTGATCACACTGAGAAGGCACGTGGAGCTAGTAATGTAACATTATGAAATCATAATCAGAGCGTGGCTCAGATTCAATTACCAACATTCATAATTCAACCTCCTTGTAAATGATGGAGACGTTTTTTCTAAAAAGAGCAGCAAGATCTCTGTGAGGAGAGAGATTATAATAAATATTTGTTACTATTATTTCAGAATTTTGATTTTCTTTCTTCAGTGAAACAAAAAGATGTTTGGTGGAATGTCTGAGCTGCTCTTTTCGACATAACAAAAGTAAATGGTAATATATCATTTAAAGCCCCAAAGTGACAAAAAAACACCATAAAATTATGATATTTAATTTAAGCTCTTTCGCTGTTAATTGTCCTTCTCTGCTGCAGCATAGTTTTGACATCACTGACTGCAAACAGCATTAATTCTTGCATGCCGCAAGACCATCTGCAATGCATCAATATTAAATATGAACCCCAAATTTGAGAACTACAAAAGAGGAAAAGATCATATGGTTTTAGAAGACAGAAAATACAGCAAATAATTCATACTGACTACTCTTACAGAGCTTGAATTTATATATCACCATCCACTATCATTGTATGGAAAACACCGGCTTAGACAGTCTACATAACATCTCCTTTTGCATAAAAGTATATACTTTTTAATCTGGCTAGAGGGATCTACTCGTGTAATTTGTTGTTTTACCTCTTCTCAAAAGTTTGCTCAAATGATTGGTGATGATTATTTCCATAATAATTAAATTAACCTGACAGCATATCCACAGTGATGCCAATAAATCTGTTATTTTTACTGTTCTTGTTTTGTGATGTATCCAAAAGGACTTTTCATTTGTAAAACCAGAATTATAAAACACAGTGTTGCAGATGGTTGCCAAGTGTAGCTTTTTTGGTCCTTAAAGTGTTTTTATTGCATGACAGGGTTTTATTAAAACACTGTTAAAACCCTTTGAAGACCAAGTAAAGAACAACTTCCAACAGATTTCCATTACTTTTTAATTAGTGCTGTCAAAATTAGTGCGTTAATGCAGGCAATTAATCTTTTCATTTTAACGCGTTAAAGATATTTAACGCAATAGCGGAGCTAGTGTTGGCCACCCCACTCACAACTGCTGCTTCTGTCTCTTTTTTTTCTTGACAAGAATTGCGTTTATTTAGACGCATTATGGCAAGCCGTTTTTACTTTTATTCATTCTCAGGATATGAATTCTTGATATCAACAATTAAATTTTTACTAGTTAAAATGTTAATTCTTGATATCAGGAATGAGATTTCTACTAGTAACAATTGTTATTTTTGATATCAGCAATTACATTTCCACTAGTAACAATGTTAATTCTTGATATCAACAATTCAATTTTCACTAGTTAAAATGCTAATTCTTGATATCAGGAATTACATTTCAACTAGTAAACACTATAATTCTTGACTAGTTAAATGTCACCATAGGCTGCCATTCAAAATCAATTGTTGATATCAATAATTAATTTCTTACTAGTTGAAATTCCAATTTCACAAATCAGAAATACAATTCTTACTAGTACAAACCTTTATTTTTGATATCAGTAATCACATGGTTACTAGTACAGACGTCGATTCATGATATCAACAATTTAATACTTGATATCAAAAATTTAATTGTCACTAGTGACAATGTTCATTTCTGTTAAAATGTTAATCCTTGATATCAGGAATTAGATTTCTACTAGTAACAATGTTAATTCTTGATATCAACAATTCAATTTTCACTAGTTAAAATGCTAATTCTTGATATCAGGAATTACATTTCAACTAGTAAACACTATAATTCTTGACTAGTTAAATGTCACCATAGGCTGCCATTCAAAATCAATTGTTGAATTCCAATTTCACAAATCAGAAATACAATTCTTACTAGTACAAACCTTTATTTTTGATATCAGTAATCACATGGTTACTAGTAAATACGTAACTGTTGATATCAGAAATACATTTTCAGATATCAGAAATTAACATCGTCACTAATGACAATTAAATTCTTGATATCAAAAATAGACGTCTGTACTAGTAACCATGTGATTACTGATATCAAAAATAAAGGTTTGTACTAGTAAGAATTGTATTTCTTATATGTGAAATTGGAATTTCAACTAGTAAGAAATTAATTATTGATATCAACAATTGATTTTGAATGGCAGCCTATGGTGACATTTAACTAGTGAAAATACAATTACAGATATCAAGAATTATAGTTTTTACTAGTTGAAATGTAATTCCTGATATCAAGAATTAGCATTTTAACTAGTAGAAATCTAATTCCTGACATCAAGAATTAACATTTTAACTAGTAAAAATTGAATTGTTGATATCAAGAATTCATATCCTGAGAATGAATAAAAGTCAAAACGGCTTGCCATAGACGCAGAACCACTTTACGACCACATCAAACGGGAGACTTTCAGACGTGCACTCCAACTTCATCTCAACACCAGATGCGAGTCAAACGAGCGCGGAAAGATTCAGGTGGCTTCAGCAGAACAACAATGAACTGCACAGTCAGATGAGATGTTGTCAGGCCATATGTCAGTAAAAACAATTTTTCCTGTCCTGTCAGGCGGTAGGTATACTGTGCTCGTAGCACATGCTCTTCAATTACATGCACAAATGCAGTAGCGCACTGTATATCATTTCATATTAAAGTGCAAAAGAAACTACGAGCATGCAGTGTCGTAATTATGTCGTCAGTTAAGTCATGAAGTTACCAACAAGGCGATTAAAGCTGCCTTAAAACTGTGCATGCATAAGTATTTGTTATATATGAGTTACATTTAAGAACATGTCTCTGAAATGCAGTGGTTTTCAAAAATGTCCGGAGCAGCCCAGCACTGTCTCCCTCATCTAACACACCCGTTTCAACTCCTCAGCTCATTAGTAGAGACGTTAAGACCTGAAGCACGCCAGAAAAGGTAAAGAGTTGTGAGAAAATAGGATGCGTGTCAGATCCGTGTCATGTTCAGCAGCAGCAGCTCTAAAAGCAGCCAAAATAAACTCATAACCAGCTGCTGCGATGTAGCAAAATTTTTAGGTAGCTAAATATGACATTTATTATAATGGGTTTAAGTGAAGATTGTTTTAAGTTCACTTAAATTAGAAGTTGTTATTTTTTAAAGTCTAATAAATGATAGCTCTCAATTATACTGTAATGTTAAATGGCTATAGTTAATGGTTAAATATTAGGAAAAAAAACAAACAACTTAATAGAGACATCAGTAGTATTATTATCAGTGATACTTGCCTTCAGTCATAAAAAAGATGCCATTAAACAAATATTAAAAATATACTGTATGTTGTTTCTACATTAATTTGAAGTTTGAATGTGAAATTATTGCAATATAAAAGTATATTTAAAAACTTTAATGTTAGGTGGGATTAATCAGGATTAATTTCAGAAATAATGTGTGATTAATTAGTTAATTTGTTTAATCAACTGAGAGCACCATTTTTAATTCAATTTTATAAAAAAATAAAAAAATAAATCTCCGCTCTCAACCAGTGGAATATGGAAATAACTTTTACTGTACCTTTTGATAACAATGTGAATTTTTTTTTTACTTGTTCGGTGCAAATGTTTAAAGATCAAGCAAAATGACAAAAAGTCTTTCTGAGACATTGATCAAAATTAAGTTATTCTATGCTTTTATGATAAAAATGCATTCTAATAGGTTCAGAAAAAAAACTTAATTCGAAGGAAAACAAGTTTTCATGCACCATGGACAGATATTTGTTCTCATTTTAACCATAAACTCACTTAATTTTGTGACTTCATATCTTCATTTTGCATCTCAAGTAAATGTATCTTGATTTTAGGGTTTTAAGATATTTGTACTGGAAAACAAGACAAAAATACTGAGGAAGGTATTCAGTTTTTGCAGTGCATGCAACATTTAATGCCTTGGCTTTATGCATTTAAGACTTTCTGCTCTCATTTAAAAGACTTTAAAGACTTTTTAAGACCTACAGAAACCCTTGCATGGCGATTACTGATGTATTTAGGGTTTTCCCTAATCCGGCCCTAACCCGGAGTATGAGCAATAGTATCAGCTATTATTAATGCTTTCCAGAGCAAACACCCCTGATTACATTTAATACGTATGGACGTTCCATGGGGCAAAAACACACTGTCTTTTCCACATACTTTCCATCATGCTTTGCAAAAATACATCTTACTGGCGTATTATTTTCCAAGTGATTTCACAGAGGACACATAATTGTGTAACAGTGTGCTGCTTCAAAACAACATTTATCAAAGTGATAATTGAACATGCTCATCTGCTCAGTTTATTTTAATGCTGCGTGGAGGTCAGAGGTCATTGGAGCAAAAAGCCCTTACACCATGGCTTTGCGTCAATTATTTCTGCTTTTAATTTGCGGGAAAGAACAAACAATGAAATGTATAATTACTAGTATGCTGCATTACACTACTAGCTATATAATTACTAATTTGTTGTGACATTTCTAAAGTAATCGTAACTCCACAGTTTGTATTTTACCTAATTTAATTAGAATGGAAAGAAATGTGCTTGGGTGAGGAGGTATAACAGCTATAATTTAATAAAGGATATTAGTACGAAATTTCAGATTAGTTTCTAAAAAATGACTTTACCATTAGCGGTCTCATTTCCTTTGTGTATTCGCTTCAGGTGATCTTTCTGCCTTCTGGTTAGAGTCTGAATCCTCTGGAAAGTCCCCTGGATTTCCTGCCAAGTGTCCAGTACATTCTCACTAATCGAAAGAGAAAAAGAAGTCAAATGTTGCTGAGGGTCTTTCAAAATAATACTGATTTAAAAACAACAACATCATTAAGATTAGAAGAAAAAAAAAAACTATTATTTTATCCAGAATATCTAGTGACTCACACTCCTCTGGGAACTCTTTTAAATGTGCCAAAATGTAAACTTTAAAAGGAAACACTTTATTTTTTAACTTTTTGGGAACAGTTTTATACACTTCACATAAATATATTAAAATATGAAGTTTATAAAACTTAAAAAATTAGAAGAATAGGTATAAACCAATAAGGCATTTAAGGCTGTTATATTCTTTCTATCTATATATCTATCTATATACACAACACATACAAGTCATTTGATTAAGCATTAAGTGCTACACACACACACAGCTTTTTGTGTGTGTGTGTGTGTGTGTGTGTGTGTGTGTGTGTGTGTGTATTTATTAATCCAACACCAAAAACATCTGATTTGTAATGTGCACTATGTGTGTATGAGATGCCTATTGTGTTTTCGGTTCATTTTCATTCATTTTCTACATGTCTGCAACATTGAAAACCGTGTACAAAATATTTTCACCCACCACAAAAAAAATATTATTCATTATGGGGTCATTTTACCACCATATTTTAAATATCTAGGCCATCCTTTTCACTTTCGGTAACATTTTCCCCTATAAGCCCTGGTTAACCTAAACCATAAAAGCCATAAACTATAAACTTATCCTCCCCACTTCTGAATGTCATATAACATGACATTTACGAACATGCAGACATGTTCACCTCCGCTTTTTCCAAACTGATCCCACATCAGTGGAAATGCATAAGTATTTAATGAGCACGTGGCATCAGGGGTGTTTTTGCTGGATCAGTTTAGCTTTTTCCTTTGATGTTATTCAGATATTATACAAGATATATTCTGCAAGAATAATACTGACCTGCTAATTCCAATAAACAAACTCTACAGAGCTGTTAATCAGTTGTTTTAGTTCAAGATTAAACCTTTTGTCTGGGTGCCCATGGGACTGAAGTGTAAAATCCTTCATTAAAAATGGATTTTTAAAGCGATATGATTCATGTACCTCTTCATTTCACAGGCAGCAGATATCGTATGGGGAAGCATCCTAGAATACTCTGTGGGTTCGTTTATCTGCACAAGAACAAAAAGATACACAGAATGACAAAACCGTTTCCAAACATTAATTCTAAATATATAGATTCAGACATATTTTCAGTAGGATAGGATAACCCCCTATCTATCTATATACACATATAACCCCCTATATATCTATATATTTAATATATATTTTTATATATATTAATTTTACTACATAAAATGAAGCCTATTTTTATGGCCACTATGATTTTTCCATTGTAACATTATTTTCATTACAGTTAATGACATTCCCCTCCAAAATTCTCATTACCATAATGCATTTTTCTTTAGATATTTTTTTTAACATAACGCTTTCCTGTGCTTGACCAGATCTCTAGTCAAATTAATCTTAGTTTTATAGTGTATACCAAGCATACCATTTAGTTTGGATTTATTCATCATTTCAACCTCAAAGGCTATATTCATCGCAAACTCAAGAATAATACGATTTTAAATAGTCTTAATAATAAAAATAATAATACTTCAATGAATTGTATACAATAATTTAACAATATTCCTTTTACAAATAATAAACAAATAACATTGCCCTCCAAAATTTGCATTACCATAATGTATTTTACTTTTGATTTTTTTAAATTTTAAGTTTTTAAGTTCCGTTTTATTGTTGTGATTTTTTAATGATTATTTTACTTCCTTTTATGTAAAGCACTTTGAATTACCATTGTGTATGAAATGTGCTATATAAATAAACTTGCCTTGCCTTTGAATTTTTTTGAAGATTTTTTAATGAAAAAAAAAAACTATATATATATATATACATAATTTTTACTGTAATACAGTAAAATATTAATACAAATATATTATATTAAAATACTTAATTAAATAATATATTATAAATAATATTATATTTAAATAAGCATTTAAGACAGAACAACCAATTCTACCATGATATATAGATATTTGACAATTTATATTATTTATTTTAACAACATTAATGAACATGAGAATTTTTTGCATTACAGTTAAAGAGGACTGGGTGGATATGTGCTTACTTGTTGTGAAAATAATGTCTCAACCTAAAGCATTTTGTATGACTCACCCAGCAGAAAATACTTCTAAAAAGTCCTTTAATAAGCTCCAAAGTCTGTACAAGTTCATCACAAAACTTCCCACTCCCTTAATTATGGCGCCTTTGAATGCATTTGCTATAGAATAACATACTTTGTTACATTTACAGGTTCAGCCCACTGTAGATCTTGAATGGAAGCCATTATCTACCCAAGATTAAGCTCAGGAAAAGGAGAAAGTACTCATTTCAAACTGTTATGTCTATATCGTTCAGCAACTGTTATCTAAAAGAAAGTGACACCTCCTTTCATAGGAGTGAACTCAATTCTCACTGTTTAGAGATCTGCTGGAGCACAGGAAAGCGTTGTGCTCTAGTGCCCCCTGTGGGTTAAAACGTGTATAGATTCAAACAATTGAGAAGAATTATCACACTGGATTCAATTAGAGAAACATTCTCACTATGGACAGACAGCGATGAAAAATGATATCAAACTGTGAAGAAAGAGAACTACATCTTTTTCGCACATTTCTCACAACTTAACCCTCGAGTGAACTGTGGATAACTAGCAAAGCACGGCAAACTTAGCTATTAGGTTTGTCTGTGCTTACAGGCGGTTAACGATGATAACACAATATAAAGGCTGGGAGGTCTGGGGTCACGGTCCTTTCAGTCCGTTCAGAACAATTACATCACAACCAAATGTGCATTTGCACAATAACTGGAAAAAACAACATGGTGCATTTTGTTGTGTTTGGACAAAATGTTGCAAGTCACCGAGAGGAAATGCAAAACTCTGAAATCGAACATTGGCCAGAGTCACATCCCTTTATAAGAGAAAACACCCACTAGGAAATGGTTAGTCCTGTGGGAACTGGACGGGTTGTCAGAGCGATGATCGCTAGGTGACAAGGTTTCTGCTTCCTGTTTTCTGTACGCAGGCTCACAGACCTCCCCTGAAAAAAAAAAAGCACGGCCACGTTATCACAGTCAAACTCATCAACAATAACAAGATCAGTCGTCACATCAAAGCGTGCATGTGATCGGTAACAACTGTGCATTTTGCATGCTACTCTCACACTAAGCATGTAACATACAATCTAATTTAATGATTTAACATGTGCATTTAAAAATAAATTTACAGTATGAAAATGTAAGAAATACATTAATTGGAATGATTTCTAGAAAAATTTGCCACTCATACTGAGCACGGCATGTAACGCACAATCAAATTGTACCATATTAAAATGTGACTAAAGAGTGTGACAAAGGAAAATAATGCTAATAAATGTATTATATTTTTATAAATTTAATAAATATATAAATGTATTATATATATATATATATATATATATAAATGCATTATATACATAATATTTTTCTTTTAATCTTTTATTTCCATTTGTCTTTGCACAATGTACACTATCAGTCAAAAGTTTGGACACACTCAAATGAATTTATGAAAGTTTATATTTAAACCATTTGATCTAAAGGCTTCTGCTTAATCACTTGAATTTTGTTTTGTAGATAAACATAAATTGTGTCTAAATACCAAATAAAACAATTTCAAAAAAGCACCTCATGAAGTTGACTGTCCAGAGAATCTAGACAATGGGTGCCGATTTTGAAGAAGTTTGAACAGCAGATAATTCCCGTATTAATATTTGAGTTACTTGACAGTTTTAATGACTTTACTATTATATGACAATGTGGAAATAATAATAAACATAATAAACAAATTAGGTGTGTGCACTGCCTCATTTGATGCTTCTAAGTTGATTTACAGACAGTTTAATCTGTCTGCAACTGTGAATATACTGTGAATAATTCATATTTATCATTTTATACCATATCAGCATCAGAGGCTATATTTATGAAATTATGAAATTATTAAACAATAATATTTAAAATATATATCAAATATACAAAATAAATTAATTAAATATAAAAAATAATAATATTTTCACCATTTTAAATATTAAAAAATAAATAAATAAAAACTATTATATACAGGAGAAACTTAAAAAAAAAAAAGTTAATTAATGTACTTTATAAGTAAAACCATTTCCTAGTATCATTTAAAGCAGGGCACTCTAATAACATGTTTTACAGTCAAGGAAGACTTGCAAAAATCAATAAAGGCAATTCCTCTCCTTTCAGTAAATATACATGGGTCAGTCTTGTGTGCCACTTAGTTTCGGAGATGTAAAGAGAAAAGGCATTTCCAACCTGACGCATGCTTACGAAGGGAGCTGAGCTCAGCTTTAAGATGTGAGATGGTCTTCGCCTGCACCTCTATCTTTCTCTCCAGCTGCTGAGTGTGCCGCTGATACTGCTCGGTCTGCAAAAGCAATAGGTTAGTATCTGCCCACTCTCACGCACGGCAGATCGAGTCAAATACAACGCTTCTGATGGAGCCGATAGCTCACAAACGGCACCTTATCCTGAAGTTCCTTTCTGGCCGACTCTTTCTCGATAGAAACTTTACGGTACGCGTCGAAGGCTTTGTTGAGCTGCTCACTGATGGTCCTGTCCATTCCGGGGTCTTCAGTAACATTCCGAACAGGGCGGTCCCGGGCCCTAGTCCCAGGCACACACAAACACTTACACACCCCTTCTTTAACTCAGAGGAGTGAGATTAGCACTGGGCCTGTCAGTAACGCCTACAAACACACACAAGCTTCATCAACACACATATGTGACCCTGGACCACAAAACCAGTCATAAGGGTCATGAGATTTGAATAAATAAGCTTTCCATTGATGTATGGTTTGTTAGGATAGGACAATATTTGGACGACATACAACTATTTGAAAATCTGGAATCTGAGGGTGCAAAAAAATCTAAATATTGAGAAAATCACCTTTAAAGTTGTCCAAATGAACTTCTTGGCGAAATCAAAAATGAAGTTTTGATATATTTACAGTAGGAAATTTACAAAATATCTTCATGGAACATGATCTTTACTTAATATCCTAATGATTTTTGGCATAAAAGAAAAATCTATAATTTTGACCCATACAATGTATTTTTGGCTATTGCTACAAATATACCCCAGCGACTTCAGACTGCTTTTGTGCTCCAGGGTCACATATTTTCAAATCCAGTCGTGCTTATAGAGACACTAAAAGCATAAGATCCCAGTTTAACATCTCATATTATGCCCACATCACATGAATGTGATAAACTTGATAGCGTGACAAAAGTCACTGAGTGTGTCAATGGAAAGTCATTTATTTTTCCTGCACCTGGTCTACATTAGTGTTTTAATGTAAATATTGTTATTTATTACAAATATTAAATTAGAAAACATAAAATAACTAATTTTGACGCATGGGGTAATACCTTGACATTAAACAATCTATTGTAGGCTTTTTTCTTGTAAAAGCAGAAATGTAGCATGCTAAATAAATGTATTATATTTATATACATTTACACTGTTTACTCAAACACACTCAACACACTCAAATTAATTTATTTATAAAAGTTTGTTTCAACTTTTTAATCTAAAGGCTTCTGCTTAAACACTTTACATGTATATACATGTGCATGGCTTATTTTAAAAATTCAGTTTGTCTTTCTATCTTATTTTTACATTTCACACTGCAAGCTCACAGGTTTGGTGAAGAATAGACTGATTTTTTGTAACTTTTAAGTAACATGCATGCAGTTAGTCATAATAACAATGTTAGATTCAGATTAAGTACAGTATAGTCTTGCCAAACATGCAGAGAAATGTCACACATGATGACGTGGCGAAACCACTTATACAAGCATGAGGAATCATTTAAAATTGCCTAAATAAATTTGCTTAACATAAAAGTTTTAATGCAAGTCATTTCTGGCTCTGTCGGAAGGCCGGGGCTAGTTGTCACACATTTATTCCAGTCAATATTTCGCAAACTAAGTTTGTTTCTTAAAGCCAATTTCTTAGATACAACCCTTAAAGTCTTGTCTTCAAAAACATATTCCACCATCATTGCCCAGGACAAAACATACAGCTAGTTTGACACACATTGTCTATATGGGGTAAGTTGTCACAATGGGAACTTGACATTAAAGAACCTATTGTAAGCTCTTCTTACACACAAAACTCTTCTTTAAAAAGCGGAAATGTAAAAGGCAACATGCCAAAATAACACACCACTGTTCTGTCCGATTAATATTGTATAAAATCCCAACATCAATCAAAACACATGTGACAGCCTGCCCTAATCTGACATTTATGTACAATAATTGCAGTTCAAGTTCATTTCTCTTGCCTATTGTGCTCACTTGTTAGCCAACAGATGAAAACATGATGATAATGCAAAACAAGCATTTGTGTAACTGGAGTTTTGACGCAAAGCGTAATTAAAATATAGACCTTGTGACAACTAGCCCCGGCCTAGATACTACAACAAATGGTGTGTGTTCAAAAAGTTTTCCAGCAAACTTTACACTTTTCCTATTAGTAAAACAAGTAAGAAACAGAAATATAACAACAAACAACCAAACTTCCCAATGACAGACAACCTGAGGCGTTTTCGACAAACTAAAAGCAAAAGCGAAACATCCTCATATTTGAACACAGTGAAGTGAATGAAGTAAGTGCACTCATTAGTGTGCAGCACTGGCGTCTTACCTTCACTCCGAAACAGCACAAACGCATAAAGCTAAGCGCAGTTTGGACATCGCGACGCTGCTACACGTATATGTACGCGTTTAACAGGAGGAAATGAACTATTTCGTACAGATGAACATTTTGTATGTTTTACAATGAGCTGGAACTTCCCTCGGGGAATCCCCGCGCGCCTTCGACTTCCGCCTGCCGCCGCTCCAGCCAATCAGCGGTGGGTGTGTGTGTGTGTGTGTGTGTGTGTGTCTGTGTGTGTGTGCGCGCGCGCGCAATGGGGCTGTTATAAATATCAGTGTGCTTGTGTATCCAGTCTGAGCTGTTGAAACACACAATAGCTTGTTCATATGCATGTTTGTTGTTTTACTTTAATTTGACCTATTTTGCACTGTTTTGACATAACAAATTACAATTGTGGTCATTAAATTCATATTCTCTTTATTGCGTGATTTGTAGTTTTCACCGAGAGGTCAAGGCCTATTTTCCATCTATCTATCTATCTATCTATCTAT
>NW_015556143.1:8471-12933 GCF_001515605.1 Sinocyclocheilus anshuiensis | reverse complement strand
AGAGAGAGAGAGAGGTCACACACAATGCATATATATATATATATAATGTTTTAAACAGCATCTCTCAATTCTGTTGCAAAAACAGACATACTATTACTACTTCTGCTGCTACTAGAAATAATAATAAATTAATAATAATAATAGCCTATTTAAGGACAAATAATAGTAAAGAACTGTATTAGAAACTTGATACAAATTACATATGTACAACAACAATAATTATAGCTAATAATAATAATTGTTATTATTATAACATCATCATTAAATATATTTTTAGGTGATCAGTTAGCTGTTAGATTCACAGATCGGAATAACAGGTGTTTAACATACGGTAAGTTTGAGCAAAAATTGATCCAACTCATGCTTGATCAGACATATGCTACGCATAAATATTGTAAAATATTATATTATGGCCAGGCGGAGTAACCTACATTAAATCCTCGAACTAATCATCATTACACTACTAGATTATAATCAGTGTTGGGGAAAGTTACTTTTAAAAGTAATGCATTACAATATTGCGTTACTCCATAAAAAAGTAACTAATTACGCTACTTAGTTACTTTTTATGGAAAGTAATGTTTTGCGTTACTTTTTAAATCTGGACAGGGCTTTGTTTTTTTTTGTGAGTGAGATGAATTAATGCATATTCATATTTATTTTAGAACTACAGTAACATCTGATTTCTCTCAGCATGAGGACATGAGAGCTGTCAGTCAATAAATGGGGAAAAAAGTAACTTGCGTTACTTATTTGAAAAAGTAACTCAGATATTCTCTTGTAAATTAAAAAGTAATGCGTTACTTTACTAGTTACTTGAAAAAAGTAATCTGATTACGTAACTCGCGGTACTTGTAATGAGTTACCCCAACACTGATTATAATCCTATCATACCCTTTTTCAGGGGTCTGCGACTACTGTGTCATCTCTGTTGTGTGTTAATGAGTTGTTCCTGCTCAAGCGGCAGGTGGCGGCGTTGAGTTGAGGAGCTCTTTGATCGGCGAGCTCGTTTATCAGCGCCGTTACATTGTAGCAGGTACGAGGGGCTTGCAAAAGCGTTAGACGCTTGTCAGCTCTTTGTCAGTCGCTCGGGGTATAGTAGCCTACAGTATTTGTGCTGGATATCATAACGCGAACTGTATGGATGTTTTATCATCACACCGACGGGAGAGATAGTCATGACGTCTGTCGAAAATAAAACAGGTTGATGCATTTTCAGGTGTAGGAGCACCAAGACGCCACTTGCAATGAGTTTGGAAGTTTATTTCCCTCGACATTCCACCGTACAAGCGCTACAGGAGAGCTAAGGTGGATTTGTACTATTCGCCTGAAAATATTCGCTTATAAGGACTTCTATGGAGTTGAACCTGGATTAAAGATAAAGCCTCGCTGACTCGGTAAGGTCGTTTTTTCTTGGCATTCACATTTATTATGGCTTTGTCAGCTCGTATGTTTCGTCTTGCATGGGTATTTTATATCTGTGATACGCTGCGCCGTAATTAAAAGCGTCTTTATCGTATCTGGTGTCACTATTCGCCTCTCCATGGATTCCCTCTGCGATCGATTGATTTCCCTGAACCTTCATAAAGTAGTAGAACATTTACTACAACTGCTCAAGTGATACATAGTGCTTGTTTACACTCACAGACTAAATTCAGTATATCGAGGATTTTTGTGACACACAACCCTTTTATAATTGTATGCATTTTTAATGTTTAAAAGGGTCATGAACTGAGAAACCAAAATTCCTTTGATCTTTTGACATATAGGTACTAAGAGGTCATTGTTCTATAAAAACATCCTGTAAGTTTCAAAACTCAAAACTTTCTTGCTAGTCTTGAAACAACTTATATTGAAGCCAGTCTGCCAAAACGACAGCTTGTGTTGCAAGTGCTCTAAAGACACAGATATCATGCTTTAATTTGACTGGGCTTCAAATATTCATGCAATGTTTCATAGCCTATATGAACCTCCAAGTGGATTTTTTTTGTAATGTGTGATGCAATGATATTTTACACTTTATTTGTAAAGTTAGACAAGATTCTGTTTTGCTAACACACACACACACACACGTCTGGTTTGCTAGCCTTGTAGGGACTCTCCATAGGCGTAATGGTTTTTATACTGTACAAACTGTATGTGCTATTGCCCTACACCAACCCTACCCCTAAACCTACCCCTCACAGGAAACTTTCTGCAGTTTTACTTTCTCAAAAAAAAAAACTAATTCTGTATGATTTATAAGTTTTTGTACCCATGGGAACCTCAATTTAGGTCCCCACCGTGACACGAGTCCCCATGAGTCTGTGTATTCAGGTTTAAGCTGACGTGCTATGATTTCTGACAGGCAGTTCACTCTCCTGTGATGTGACCCTGTTCCACACACACACACACACACAAAAGGTTTGTTAATGTTATCTGAAGCTACTCAGATCATGATGTAAAACTCTTCAAATGAATGACATTTCTGATCTTCTGCCACAGTGTCAGAGATTGCTTTCTTGTCACTTCTGATTTCCATTATAAACAAATATAATATATATAGTTTTAAATCTGAATTCACAGTGTTTTAAAAAAAAGTTATACAAGTGCAAAGTATTATTTCCTGTTTTTGTAAGAAACACTCTTATACATGTATTATAGAATCAAAGTTTTAAAAAAAGGAACAAGTCCAGAATTGTGAAATTCTTGCGAATGTATAATTTCAACACTCTTATAAGAGAATTCTTTTTTTTTAAACAAAGCTATTATATTCTATACTGAAATAACTAAGCGTCATTATTTTCTTTTAATCATACTTAATGAAGATTCTGAGGGTAAAAGTGCTGCTTTGCATAGCCTACATTGTGGAGATGTCGTGCATTTATTTCCGTGCGCGCATGCATAATGAACTTCACTATATGCGCACGCGGCTGTTCATCCAGGAAGTCCGATAGACAGACAGACAGGCGAACATGGGCCAACAAAACGTTTAAAATACTCAATTTCCGGCTGGAATAGATGTTTTTAGGACGGTGAATTTTGCCCTTGAGCTCTCAGTCACCCTACAGCAAAGAGGTCAGTATCATTCATTACATTGCCATGAGTCTCGTGGATAAAACTGTCAAAGGGTTTGCGTGACATATATCCATGCACATTCATTTCAAAGTCAGGCAAAAACAATTAAATGCAACCCAAAGTTGTTTAACGCAGGATGTTAGGACTGAGTGTCTTTTTAATTTAGCTAACTAACACCTGCTGGATCTTTGCGGAGCTAGTCAGTTTGCTAATCTAACTGTTCAGCCCTATACCACCCAAACTTTCACTTCCTCTGCAGCGCAAATCATCAACATGTTCATATTCGCATAACTTGAATGCACACGGACTCGTTTAAAAAAGGAGCGCGTCAGAAGCGTTATTCGCTTATAATGCACGTCGCTGCGTAAAGACGCACTTCAATCGTTAAAATGAAAGTGCGTCCAGTTTGATACGCATTTAGAGAAGTGAGGGCTGTTTTGTGTGAGTCCTTGGCTCTTTTTCCCCCTCGTCTTCAGCCCCCGCTCCTTGTGTAGCTATTTTAAGCAGCGCATCTCTTTCACACGCATGCAGCGTTTATTCTGTCGGATGGAGATCATGAAGTTTATGGACATTAGGAGCGCAGGGTAGAAACATCTCAGCATGAGGATGAAGGTACGTTTTTCTACCGTTATTTGGCGCTGTGAGCGTTGTGCATGATCTAGTATAGTCGTTTTTGGCTTTATTCTGTTGTAGCCTACAGAAATAAGTGAAGGTAGTATACTAGTGATGATGATAGCTGGTGCGATTCGTAGCCTATTGGTGAATTATAAAATCCTAGATGTGTATCCAGTTTGTCTTTTCATATAGGCTAAGTTACAGACTAGTTATTTCTATGCATTTTCTTCATGATTTGTCTTGTGGTCATGATGCATTATCATTGTCCGAGTGAGTCATTCTTGTGAGTCGAATCAGTTGGACAGAACCGGACTTTACGCGTCAACAACTCAGCGAGAGAACTCATTGAACCGAGAACCATCTTTGTCCAACAAGTTCGGTTTCTAATGATCTGGTTAACCAGCAAGAATCGTCTTCGACTCGTATACCTCTATTCATGACTCAATAAACTGACAGATGCAATTAATACTTGCCATAATGCCATTACTAATACAACTAAATAGAAAAAAGAGACACGCCGAATCATTTAAATGAACTGTTTGAAAGAATCGGTTCACAAAAATTAGTCAGGCTTTCCATCGAGAAACATGTCATGTAATGAGGTAGTACAGATAATCATAAGCACTTCTGTTTTTCAGATAGAGGTGAAACTGGGTCCATTTCAGTGCTTAATATGTGTCATGCATCCATTAGAACCAGGTGCTGATTTTTATTTGATTTGATTTATTTTACCATCTCAGCTGTCCACGAATTATACAGATTTTTTTTATTTAACTTTAAATAATTTTTT
>NW_015556143.1:0-8359 GCF_001515605.1 Sinocyclocheilus anshuiensis | reverse complement strand
TATTTAATGTGTTATTAAAGGTGATATTATGTTTATTTCAGCAATAATAATTGCCAAAAAAAAATGCTGCTTGAATAAATATTAATTTTAATCACATATCTGATCTTATATTTAGATCAGCAATACTCAGGTGAACATCTTCAGTCATTATTATGGGTGGCAAATATATTCATGGTATTCATAGAATACAATTTCATTTTAGATTAGCAGCCTCAATTTTCAAGTAAATATGTTTTTTGTATCGCTATGTGTTGTGTCAATGAACCTTATGAATTATTATGCTCTGTTTTGCATGCATTTAGGCACCCATTTAACTCATTTTGGGGGTAGTGAAGTCATTCAGTCAAAGCTATTAAAACATCCTAATTTGTACATTTTAAACCTTCTTAGTGCATGTGTTTGAGATTTTAGCAGTGTGACGAGGGGGAAAGTGTTTCCAAAATACCAGGCTGCTAGACTTAGTGTTTGTGGAAGATCTAGTCCCAGAATTTAGCAGTGTTTGCAAGGTTTGTGCCATAACTTTGAAATGTATTGAAAAGTTTGAATTGAAGCACCTGGTAGCAGGTAAATCAGATATCCTTGAGTGCACATAGTATTGTGCTTTTATGTTTGGTAACGGAATTAATTTGTTGACTACACTCTTAAAAATAAAGGTGCTTCACGATGCCATAGAAGAACCTTTTTGCCCAAATGGTTCCATAAAGAACCTTTAACATCTGAAGAACCTTTCTGTTTCACAAAAGGTTCTTCGTGGCGAAAAGAAGGTTCTTCAGATTATAAAAAGGTAAGAAAGAGATGGTTCTTTAAAGAACCTTTGACTGAATGTTCTGAATGCTGGAGCCAAAAATGGTTCTTCTATGGCATTGCTGTGAAGAACCTTTTGAAGCACCTTTATTTTTAAGAGTGTAGGCTATTAGAAAAGGCTAGTGCCTAAAGGTTTGTACTGGTTATGCTAAAGAACTAACTGAAAGGTTGTAGGTTTGAGCCCTGCGAGTTCAAGCAGCATTTTTATTTCTTTGATCAAAGCACTTAATCCAGGGTTTCTCAAGAGGCCTATAGTTATAGTGTACTGTGTAGCTCTTCTCCACTGATCTGAGGACATTTTGAGACCATTGTACTGTTGGTTTCAGGTTGACTCTTTAGTTTAGTTTAGTTTAGTTAGTTTATTATCAAGCTGAACTCTGGGACAGTTGTGTGTCTGTGCGTGACTCGATGATTAAGAGTTTATTGCTCTCACACACATCTTTTATAGAAGCTCTTATCTGATGGCTACATGTTTGGTAACTGGGACATTCCTAAATTAATTGCATCGAGAATCATGTTTTCATTCCAGCAAATGCACTTGTATGTCAGTGTTATAATGTTGCTGTCGCAGTATTTGCCTCTATTTTTCTGTTCATTTCATGCTCTGGTTTGAGGTTGGATGATATTTTTGCTCTATCTACAAATATACTAAACTTTTCTAAATATGGGTTGATGTTCAATCGACTTTAATACTTATTTAATTTAATATAACGTAATAATTCATTTATAGAAGGATTTTTTAAATATAATTTGTGGAATTATCATTCCACACAGTATCATTGTTGGCAAGCACGTTAATTAAAAAAATCATTCGATTCACAATAATCAGAATCAAATGTTGTCCTTGTGTAAAATTTTTGTTGTTGCTAGAGATAGAAATGCATCAGTTTTATTATGATCAAAATCACATTATAAGTAAGATTTCCAAATGTATGACTTGAAGGCAGCATAGCATCTATGATTTTCAGTTGTAGAGTGGATAAACATCAGTGGATTTACCTTGACCTTTTGCACTTATAGCAAATTTGGTAGTAAAAGAAGGACAGTCCAGTGATGGCTGTTAATAGTGTCTTTGTGAATTTGTAGTATAGTATCTGGGTGTTGTCACCTGCTTTTGACAAGGGCTTTGTTGTTAGGCCAACTTGAAGCCACTGCTCAGTTTAGACACACACACACACACTAGATCATACCACGAAACCTAATCACCACATACTATATATGTACACATATATGTTGTATCTATGAATGTTTATTTAATTTAGGCTAAATTAATAAATAATCATGCTTAAAGCTACCAATACACTCTTAAAAATAAAGGTGCTTAAAAGGTTCTTCAAGCGATGCCATAGAAGAACCATTTTTGGCTCCAGCATTCAGAGCATTCAGTCAAAGGTTCTTTAAAGAACCATCTCTTTCTTACCTTTTTATAATCTGAAGAACCTTCTTTTCGCCACGAAGAACCTTTTGTGAAACAGAAAAGTTCTTCAGATGTTAAAGGTTCTTTATGGAACCATTTAGACAAAAAGGTTCTTCTATGGCATCGTGAAGCACCTTTATTTTTAAGAGTGTATGTCAAATATTTTCTCTTGTGTAGAGCTTGTAAAAGTGTCTTTTGTGGATCTAAAGGTGTTTGTTCACACTCCCAAGTCTTTCCAGGCATGCATGCATTTATAAAGACCAAATGGTTACAATCATCTTCCACTTCATTATTTTTTGAAGTTTCAGAGGATTGACCAATCCTCTGTATAGATTCCTGCCTGCCAAATCACCATCTCGACTAATCTTAGTTCCTCTAAAGTAAGAGTTAATGATGTAGCTTTGAATGAGTTCACCATACACTCTAAAAAATGCTGGGTTGTTTCAACCCAATGTTGGGTCAAATATGGACTAACCCAACTGTTGGGTTAAATGTTGGTTACATTTTTTAATTAACTTTTTAACCCAACAGTTGGGTTAGTCCATATTTGACCCAACATTGGGTTGAAACAACCCAGCATTTTTTAGAGTGTAGTTGCCCTCCATTGCTCCTTTGATGGCAGCACAGGGAGTCAGAGAGTGGCCTGAAAACACCCAGCTCGTTATAATTAGCACTACTGATTTAGCCTCACGGACCGCTCTGCCTGTGTTATAATGTGTGCCCGATCAGTTCTTTCACTGCGCTTCATTCCGGACTTTTAACTTAAAAACTTTAAGTTTAAACTCCCTTTTTTGTTCTGTGCTCAGTGAGGTTGTGTTTCTGTTCACCACATAGAATAATCTTTGATCTTAATTATTGTATTTCAATCTAGCTGCCCCATAGCTTTTATGCCAGAAACATACATAAGTAAGTACACAACACACAGATTTAAATGCTTAACCAATGCATTGCACGAGCATGGCCCTGTTGTTCATATATACCCTGTGTTCTTGCATTTCTGTGGTTGTAACAGTGCTCAGTTAACATCAAATGTTTGTTCAAGTAAAGCAGGTCTGGTGTTATTCAAATAGCTATTGTAGTTATAAAAGCGTTAGAAGTTTAACTAACTAGTTCAGAAAGATTGTCTTCTTGCTGTAGATCCACCATGACAGTAAAAGAGAATGCTGCTTTTGCTGTTACAAATTGTGTTCTGGTCAATACAATAAGCCAATAATTATTTTCATTTTATGCTTGATATAAAATTATAATACTATTTTGTTTAAACATTTTTACAAATAACACAAGTTAATGCTACAAGTTAGTTTAGGCATCAAAACATTGTAATGTATGATATGAAAAATGGCAATTTGTTTTTAATATTTGCTAAAGGTTTCATTTATCAGTGTTCGTGAATTTGTGTTTTAGATAAACTTCAAGTGAGTGGTGTATGTCTACCGTTTAAATGTTTGGGGTCAGTAAGATTTTTCTAAATGTTTTTGAAAAACAGTGTGAAATATTATTACAATTTAAATATCTTGTGCTCAAAATCAATGTTCAGTTGTGCTGCTTAATGTTTTTTTGTTGTTGTTGTTGTTGAAACCATAAAACATTTGTTTCAGGATTTTTTGATGAATAAAAAGTTCAAAATAGCAAAAAAAATTGAGACAACGTAAATACTTTTACAATGTAAAAGTCTTTACTGACACTTCTGATTTAATGGCTTTTTTTATTTAATGTGTTTTTGCTGAATAAAAGTATTATTTTCATTCAAAAAACTGTACTTCGAAAAATTTTTGGACTATAGTGTATAAATGAATAATGACCGAAAACCAATAAAGAGCACAGAGAAGACGATTTAAATTTATGCTTGATAAAAAATTCCCCCATTGACAAAATGCTGAGAATGCAACGTTTACATGCCGTTCTTGCACTTAGAGTGTAGAGTATATTTTTAGGCCTTAGTGTTTTCAGGTCTTGACTAAAACCTAATGTCTGATCACTTGCATGTCAACATTTCTGCAATGCATTTGTCATTAATATTGGTTTGCTCTTGTATAGCATCCAATCCATTTAGATGGACATGCTCTAATGATCGTCTTACGTCAGAGTGAAGGATGAGTCTCCCACGGCTACCGTTGTCTTCTGGGACTGGGAATTTTTTTATCTTCTCTCTCAGTCTCTTCCATGTGAGCTCAACGTCTCTGTTGAAAAATGCATCAGGATGGGAGTAACCACGCTGGCAGTCAGACGGGGCGGCTCGAGAGTGTATGGCCCAGTAGGAAAGCGCATTAAAAATTAAACCTCTGCCATCAGTCGTAATGTTCAGCTGTGATGATCAGCTTCAGCGAGCCTCGTAGAAGAACACCGCTCAAGATAACGCAAGGAATACTTTGACATAGTGCTGGGCGGTATGACCAAAAATTTATATCACGGTATTTTTCAAAATTATACTGGTTTCACGGTACATGAGTTATTTTTTTTTCATGCATGTTTTCCATATTTTCCATGGTGTTAACCATATCTTCTACTGATTGAGAGAGGAAATACTGCACTATATTGACATAGTTATGGAACCATTTAGACAAAAAGGTTCTTCTATGGCATCGTGAAGCACCTTTATTTTTAAGAGTGTATGCGGTTATTTTGGCTTTATTACTTTTTTGTCTCATGCAACAGTGAAAAGGGACTTCTTTCAAACAGTGTTGCGTTCCGAACGTAGTTTAAGTGACATACACCGGTATAGCGGTATTTAAAAAATTCATATCATAACAAAAATAAACACCGGTATTCGGTATGAACCGGTATACCGCCCAGCACTACTTTGACACTGATTTTATGACACTCACATGTGCAGATGTTAACGACGGTCTCGAAAGCTGTGTGAATTTGTAAAAGACAAATGCTGCTTTAGGTAATTGCATTGCTCCAGTGGATTCAGTTACCGATATTGACCTCAGCCCCTTTACATGTTCACAATAGCAGGCCTGTCATAGTAAGGTGGCTCTCTAGGTCACGCTACTGGGGAAATAAATGCTGTGCTGTCATGCAGAAATGTCAATTAGATTAAAAAATGTGAGAAATAGATGGCTGTTATTAGGCCAAACTAGAGAAACATTGAGTCAACTGTCTGCCGCTTTGAAAACAAAAGACAAAGAGTTGATCTTATTATATTTTAGCAGGGAATGAATTTAGTCATTTACTAAACTGGAAGATAATGTAGCTCTTTTGTTATGTTGGATGCATGTACAATGAATAATGTGCCGTCAAACAAACAAAAGTTCAAAAGAACGGCATTTGTTTGAAGTAGAAGTCTTTACTGTCACTTTAAAACGTTTTAATGCATACTTGTTAAATAAAAGTATTCATTTATTTGGGGAAAATCTTATTTGACACCAAGCTTTTGAACAGTGCTACTTTATGCTTCAAGTGTCCTGATCAGGTGTGATGCAGTAAATGATAAAAAAATAAAATATATCTTTTAAAATCTACGCATTTGGTTTTTATTTTCATGGTCTAATATCTCTACAAAACTACTACTATATAATAAACATCAGGTCTGTTCATTTGAATGGTTGGGATTGTGTTGCATTTTCTCTTTCTGTGTGGACAGACCAGTCACTTGTCACATCGCATCTTTGATTTTTATTGTCAGCTTGCATTGTCATAATGCACTGTTTAATATTTAATGGTGAGTGACGCAGTTTTTTGTTTTAATGTGTTCTCATATGCATGTGTGTGCACATACGGTGGAGAAACATGTCTGTGTTGCACTCTCTTTGTTCACATGCATCTCTAGTTCATGGATAGCTTTTCTGTCACACCTCACGTGACCCTCCGTCTCGTATCACTAGAGGACAGTGCTGGTGTAAATGGGTACAAAATGTTTGCCGATCCAATCAATGAAACCAAATTCAGAGGCAGACAAAACACATTAAGACAAGAAGCTTGTGTGCAATCTAAAAATAAATATGTAAATATTTTGCGTGCATGTACGCGAGCGTGATTTGGAACAGGCCCCGTTTCTCTCAGTTTGACGGACAGCTCTGTCGATGTGAAGAGAGCGTGAGGTAATGATTTGTGTTCTATAAATAGTCACCACGCCCCCGTCCTAAAGCCCTCTGTTTCACCCATCTGATGTGCCGCCACACAGCAAACAGCGCTAACATGCACTTTATAGCATCTTTGAGGATTTTAGGTGATCGGGATGAATTTGGCCAGTGTGGCTTAATGCTTTTATGAAACCACACAACAGCAAAATGACAATGGACATGAATGACTGATAAATATATATTAGGGGTTCTCAAAGTCTACATTCAAAGGTCCAAATCTGAATTTTCATCAATGTCAAAGGTACGGAACAATTGGTTATTACAAAACTTGTTTTTAATAAACATGCTTAACAAATCAACACTGATTATTTTTGGCCTTTTGCATTCAAAATACATTAATAACAAGTGCAAAAATGGCAAAACAATTCATTTAAGTGTCAGCAAGAGGCAGGCCAAAAGTAACGGTGCAAAATACAGAGGTGTTCAAAATGTCTGTGTTTTGTTTCATTGTGGCGTTTGACATTTCCACTCTTCACAACTCGACAACTGTCTCGTTACAAATCAAACAGAATGGCTTTGTGCTGGATTGGGGCAAAATGAACGCATACCTCTCTGTCCAATCGTCTTTGAAAATTCTATTTTCTTTGTCAACTTTTCTTTTCCTTGAAACTGGCATCCAAACGCTCACTGCGGTGAAGTGTCACCCGAAATTTAAATATCTCACCTTCGCTTTCATTTCAGAGTCAGACCATCTTATCACATAAAGAAAACTATGTGATATATGATTGACAAGTGATTGGAAATGATTGACAAGTTTAACATGCGTTTATCAAAGTAGGAAATGCACACTTTTAGTCCCTTACACACAATCAGTGCTCTTGAAATATGAAATGGAGGCGGGTCCAGATCCGGGCCGGAGTCCGGACTTTGAGAAGTGCTGATATATATGTTTTAATAATTATAATCTCAGTGAACATTAATGTACCTAACATCACCGTACCTATAGGCTGTTTACAGTGCCAAGCAACTGCACTAATTCAAATAATGTCACAGCTGTGCATACTGGATATATTACAATGACTAAATTGGCTCGACTAATAAGATTTTAGAAAAATAATTGTTAATTTTAGTCAATTGTTTACTAGATTAAATAAGAATTTTTATTTGTAATAATATACAATGATTGTAAACAACAATTGTGAGACCATCTATGATCTTTGCAACTGATGATGATATTATTATTATTATATATTTTAATTGTTTTCATGTTGATTTGTTTAAATTTTTTGTTCTAGCCATGCTGCTAGGGTATTAAAATCAATAATAATAATAATAATAATTTTATTATAAATGTATTTTTTAATAAATGTATAAGATGTTTTTATTGCTTATTATAGTCTACATAAATATTTGACATTAAGTAATTGAAAGGTGTGTGTGTGAATAAATCATAATAACCAATAAATATTATATAATGCTACTAACTCAATACAAATGTACATACAGTTTTATATATGTGTGTGTATATGTATTTTTGTGTTTGTGTCTTAATATTATATAATAATGTTTATTGGTTATTATTGTGGTTGGTTCGCATATTGCCATTTGTTGCTTATCATAAAAAAAACAGCATTGATTGATTGCTATTGTTATGTTTGATGATAAGCAGATAGAGCCTGTAACTTTCTTACAGTACAGTATTTAGTATGAAATCATTTTCCCTTATCAGGCATGCAAGATATTGAGTCTATGAATCGAACTCGAGTCTGGTCCTTTGCTATTACTCTTTCTAGAGTTTGTGAGTTGCTGTATTGCATTACTGTAGGTCTGCAGCTCCGTTAAACAGACACATGTTCCCATGGGGATGTGATGTAGTCCAGGCCAGATCTATACTGGGGCTTTCTCACTGACAGCTCTCACCATCTTGAATGATCATATCCCATAATGCTTCATCTGTGTGTGTTCCAGTGTCATGCTCTGCCCTGTTCACATCAGTGCGATCCGATGCTTTTGCATGACTGAGACTCACATTTACATTTTCCAGTTTACTCACTGTCGGGGGAATTCTCTCTCTCTCTCTCGCTCTCTCTCGCTCTCTCTCCCTCTCTCT
>NW_015556142.1:0-520 GCF_001515605.1 Sinocyclocheilus anshuiensis | reverse complement strand
TTGGCCGAATACCTCAAGCGTGTGATGGAAATGTTATGTCCCTTAGCATATTGTGATGCCGTGTCCCGGTGCGATGATGTTACGCCCCTCACATACTGTTGATGCCGTGTCCCGGCCGGAGCGACGAGACAAAAACACTAAAACCCATTACAAACGAGGCATTTGTTGCATCCAGTGGGGACATAATTACTGATTGTAATGACTTATACTGTGTTTTTACGCTTTGCTTTGCGTATTGCGCCGCGTAAACATAAAACCATGTCTGCATTTGTGATCGGAGAAATGCCAAACAATAAGTGCTACTCTACACTGCTCAAACTCGCGTTTGAATCATCAGTGGCAAATTCTTTAAATATAAAAAAATGTACTTACAGGCTGTGAGTCAGAAGCGCCAGACTGTCCTTGCAAAGTTGGAATTGCCCCACTTTATAGAAACAGCCTTTGTGCACAGACAGCATTGTAGTCTACTCTACCAGGAATATTTGGGTTGAACTGTTCTGGAACAGTGTTGTAAATGCAA
>NW_015556141.1:283-813 GCF_001515605.1 Sinocyclocheilus anshuiensis | reverse complement strand
GATGCGTGTACACCTTCAAACAGGTAAGGGCAACGATCGTTTTTTTGTAATGAGATCACGTGGTTAACGGTATTATTTTAATTATTTCAGTGTTTCTGCATCACGTTACATGGGGTCATGTGTTAAAATGGCAGCGCATGCGTTCAAATTATGGAACAGTGGGCTGCTCAGTTAGCACAGCTGCTAGCCTACCATTGACATTAGCCTAAGATAACTTCTACTGTATATAGACCTGTTGCCGTTTGAAATAAATAAATAAAACCGTTTTTAATCATGTTGTGACATGGGTCTTCAGCTTTTAGACATGGCTGACAGCACAACAAATCAACCAACCCGGTATCGCGTGATGATCGTGATCATGTAAAAAGTCCACAGATTTACCATATTTTTACCATAGTATTCTAACTGTTGCCCGACCATGTCATGTGTAGCCAATGCACAGTAACTACAACATATTTATCATGCTTCTCCCACCGTAACCGTAGTTTTACTGTGGTATTTGTAGTTACTAAAGCATAATAACCACAACA
>NW_015556141.1:0-222 GCF_001515605.1 Sinocyclocheilus anshuiensis | reverse complement strand
TATGAGCTTACCTCAGTAATCGTAGTTTTACTGTGGTATTTGTAGTTACTAAAGCACAATAACCACAGCATTTACCATGGTTTTACCACAGTAACTGTGTTTTTACTCTATACTATTTGTAAAGCACAGTAACCACAATGCTTGCCACGCCTTTAATACCTTTTTGTGAAGCAATTGTAATTCAATATTTTTTTCTGTCTTGCAGTTATGTCAGATCACATA
>NW_015556140.1:1761-2695 GCF_001515605.1 Sinocyclocheilus anshuiensis | reverse complement strand
TGGTGTAAAAAAAATTAAAATATTCTTCACACTAAAGTTCCCAAAAATATAGCACTATGCACTTATAGGGCTGGATAAAAAATATAGATATCTCGATTTTAATCGATTCTAATTTTTACGAAACAATATCGATTTAATACCAAGAATCGATTAGTCTAGCCTGTTTTCAGTTAATGAACTGAATGGAAGCGTGCCTCCCATCCAATAAATCGCAATAAGCTTCCTTACTTTTGATATGAAACAAAGTCTCAGATTTCAGATTCTGTCCATTTTATTCCTGTGCTTTTGTAATTTTAATATGAAACAAAGGCTCAGATTTCAAATTCTGTCCTTTGTATTGCAGTATTCAAACAATAAATGCCGTTTTGGCGCTGTTTAATGTGGAGTGACAGGGTCGCCACCTTCAGCGAGGCAAAATAAGGGACACCCATTCATTAGGACTACATTATTATGTAATTATTTGTCCCATTTTTATCTAAATAATCTAGCATTTTTTTAAACTTTTTAAAATGCCAAATGACATTATTTATTATGTATATATTTATGCTTAACATAAATGATAAATGAATAAATAGGGTCTAGCATTAATTAGGCCTACACTCTTAACCCGAATTAGTTACTTTACTAGAAATTTGCGAAGAAACCCGTTGCACTAAACCATTTGAGTTTTTACACAAATTGAAACTAAACAGCTTTAGTTGAATTAACATAGAACCCTAAGTTTATGCAGCAGTAGACAAATCAAGTTTACATTAGTAGTCTTTACTCAAACTCATTAGTTCACATCAATTATTATTTGGAGTATACTGTAGGTTGCATAAAATAACTATTGCAAGTTACAACTACAAAAATATATATATTAGTAAATAACATTAACAAATGTTTTTAAGTAATGATAAATGTTATATTTATGTAATGTCAATGTAATTAGACA
>NW_015556140.1:0-1160 GCF_001515605.1 Sinocyclocheilus anshuiensis | reverse complement strand
TTAATGTCTTATACAGCAAAACACAAGTGGCTTCTCATGGAAGCTTCTCACATTTCCTTACATTGGAAGCTGTTTTTTTCAGAGTTTGCAACCTGGGTTTGGCCCAACATGAGAAGTACCTGTTGGATGAACTGGAATGTGTTCTTCATAGATTTAGGGTAGTTGAGATGCAGTGCATAAGTCAGATGCAGTGCATAAGCAAGTCCATACAGAATGCACATAGCTTTTGGCAAGTCGTCAATATTGTCCATCACAACTTCTCCTTCAATGATGATCTTCAATGAGGTTGGATTGAGATGGAGAGAAGATGAGAGCATGTCACCTTCATGCTCAATGAGGAGGATTCCAATGTCATCAGAGTCCTAACAACATAAGAGCACAATCATGACATTTCTTATTACATAACCATCAATAATGTTAAGCAATTTGTTACGACTGCTGGAGTTCTGTCTTCACAATGATTATTTAAATTTTGGTAACATGGACTTTTAATGTAGGGACAGAAACTTATGATGTTCCATTAGAAACAGTTCACGCAAAAATGAAAATCTGCTGTTAATTTACACATCCTCAGGCCATCCAAGGTGTAGCGGAGTTTTTCTTCAGTAGAACCTTAAAAGATTATTAGCTGTAACTGTGGTCTTTGGTGATTCATTTGTCAATGGTCAATGGCTACCATCACTTGGAGTAAGAAAAAAAAACAGGCAAAACAAAATGAATACCTGTGACAATACACAATACATTGAGGTCTTATGAAGCAAAACAATCAGTCTGTGCAAGAAACTGAACATTATTTACAGCATTATTACCTTTAATCCACAGCCCCGGCAAACAGTCCTGAGCGTGTTTACAAATGTCATCATCAAAATGGTACTTGCGTGTACTTATCTTGGATCCCACAACCTTTATAAAAATTACAAATCATTTGCTTGTGCAATCAACTTCAGGAAGATTGCTCATGTGAGTTTGCTCCTGCGCATACATTATTATATGCGACAGGAAACTCACGCTCCAGACTGTCGTGAATGCACTCAGGACCGTTTGCAGAGGTTGTGGATGTTTCTCAGACCAATTGTTTTACTTCGTAAGACCTCAATGTATGGCCAGGATCCACGGGTATTAATTTTGTTATGCCTGTGCATGTTTTTTTTAACTATCAA
>NW_015556139.1:32976-33159 GCF_001515605.1 Sinocyclocheilus anshuiensis | reverse complement strand
CCTCAAGGACATCGCGTCCGTGCTCTTTGCCCAAACAAACAACGCCGAGATCGTGTGTGTCATCAGGTGTCAAATAACGACAACGTGGATGCACACAAGCTCTAAACGCTTTGTTAGTGCTCGCCATAACGATAGGAATATAGATCGCTCTTACCACGGAAATGCACGCTTCAAACAAAACGG
>NW_015556139.1:21595-29622 GCF_001515605.1 Sinocyclocheilus anshuiensis | reverse complement strand
CCCCTCTCTTCCATCCCGATATCTGCCAAGTTCACCCACAGATGTCTCTCAACACCTACTACAGCTGCCATGCTTAGTAGCGCAGAGAGTGAGATCTGTGGTGCGGCGAAACTCAGCTACCTCATCAGGCCTTTATCCAGGTCTTCCAGCAGGTCAGCCTAATATGCCTGGAGCACCGCATTGTGCGCAACGAAGCAACAGCCTGACCTGCTGCTGCGTATGCCCTGCCATCTAAGCGAGATGGCAAGGAGGGAGTTTTAAGAGATGACGTCTCACCCATAGAAAGATAATTAGCCAGTCGTCTTTTTTACAGGGGCATCCTCTCATAGTCGTTTCCGCGCATCGCCTCGATGTTGGCATAACTCGTATGCTGGAATCGATGAATGCGTAAGAAAGATAACGCTCAAAACTCACCATACGCAGAGCAGGAGGATTGGAAAGGCTCAGCCTCAGCTTCTTCGCCGTCCTCAGACATCTCCTGCTCTTACTGGGCCGAACCCAGCAGAGCACCGGCCCCCGATGTTAAAGATGTTAAAGAAATAACATCATCCTCCAGCAGCTTACTCTCGTCCACAGCCGACGAGGGCGACCCCTTTTTCGGATCCACCGGCGATCCCCACGAGCCCATCCTCCTCCGTGCCTCAGCAGCGGTGGGTCCTGAGCCACGGGAAGCAGATGGCTGCCCCCCTTTCCTCGAAAAGAGAGACAAACGAGAGCGGAGCTTTCATTAAAATACTCTCGCAATGAACGCGGATTGCCCCCTCAAGGACATCGCGTCCGTGCTCTTTGCCCAAACAAACAACGCCGAGATCGTGTGTGTCATCAGGTGTCAAATAACGACAACGTGGATGCACACAAGCTCTAAACGCTTTGTTAGTGCTCGCCATAACGATAGGAATATAGATCGCTCTTACCATGGAAATGCACGCTTCAAACAAAATGGTCAGTGAAGACGAAGAAGAGAATGACATGTTCTCCCGGCGCCTATTTATACTATAGTCGCACCGGTAGTGACGTCATGGGCTGTCGCCGGCCAGCGTGTTGTTGGTGTTTTTTCAATGTTTGCTTCAGACACGGGTTACGACGAGGCGTTCCCCATAGCGACCCCTAGAGGACGCAGTTCGAAGTTCCCTTGAAAGGGAAGTGTATTTTACTGCACTTTGTTTTCACCTGGTGGCATGAAACAGAAGTTGCGATTGTCTTTCCGTCCCTATTGTGACGTACATCTGAGTGAAATTAATTGCTAATTGATCTCATTGATCAGAGGAACACAGAGGAAGAGAAATCAGCCAGAAATCAGCTCTTCACTGATCTGATCCGCTCCATTGAGAGATGTCAGTCTGAGCTGCTGAAGAAGATGGAGGAACAGCAGAAAGCAGCAGAGAAACAGGCTGAAGATCTCATTAAAGAGCTGCAGCAGGAAATCACTGATCTGAAGAAGAGAAACTCTGAGCTGGAGCAGCTCTCACACACTGACGATCATCTGCACCTCCTACAGGTCTGTCAATATCTGTCTCATCACTGAGAATGCAGAATATTATTGGTCATATGCTCTGTTGACAAACCTGATGAGCTGCTGTCTTTAGAAACTGTGCAAAAGAGAATGAAACTATAATAAAGTCAAATTAGAAAAATGAGTTAACTGTGTTAGAAAGCTCCTGCATATGATCATATCTAATAGTCTTCTCTCTCCTGCTGTAGATGTTCTCATCTCTGTGCAGTCGTCCACACATCAAGAACTGGACTGAGATCAGGATTGACTCTGATGTGAATGTGTATTCAATGAATAGAGCTCTGATTCAGCTGGAGAAAACTCTATATGGGAGACTAAAAAAAATTGGTCAGACTGGTATGTGAATATCAAATACAGTGAACAGATTTCATATGTGAAGATCTATCCAAACTTAAACTAAAGCAACATGTAATAAATATAATGTAAGTATTAACATACCTGTACAAACTGCACTCACAGGAATTACATCAGCAACAAATACAGTAACCAGAAATCTGACTAAAATTAATCAGTCTGAAAACATTTCCCACCTCGCAATGACGATTCAGAATATTGCAGCTTAAATAACACAATTTCTTACATTGTTTTATAAACTGATGGATGAGCAACATTTACATGCTGATGCTCAATGTTAACATGAAATATTACAATAAATAATTAATCATTATATTGTCATCTGTATCCACAGGGTTGAAGTGTCTACAGAAGTTTGCAGGTACAGAGTGACTGGCATAATTTCCTTCAGTACATTTTATAATCTGTATTATATGAAAATATTTGATCTGAAGTTAATTGATAATGTCTGATCTCTCATCTAGTGGATGTGACTCTGGATCCTGATACAGCACATCCAAAACTCATCCTGTCTGATGATGGAAAACAAGTCAGTCATGAAGATATTGTGCATGACGTGCCAGAAACCCCAAAGAGATTTGATAAAACTATTTCTGTTCTGGCAAAGCAGGGATTCAGTTCAGGCAGATTTTACTATGAGGTGCAGGTGAAGGGAAAGACTGGGTGGAATTTAGGAGTGGCCAGAGAATCTATTAACAGGAAGGAGAAGATCACACTGAATCCAGAGAATGGATTCTGGGCTGTGTTTCTGAGGAATGAGAATCAGTATAAAGCTTGTGAAAGTTCACCTGTCTCTTTCTCTCTGAGAGTGAAACCTGAGATTGTGGGAGTGTTTGTGGATTATGAGGAGGGGCTGGTCTCTTTTTATGATGTGGGCTCCAGCTCTCATATCTACTCTTTCACTGATCAGACTTTCACTGACAAACTCTATCCATACTTTAACCCATGCGTTAATAATAAAGGTAAAAACTCAAAACCACTGATCATCTCACCTGTTAACAAATAAATTGCTCTGAAATATGAAACAAAACGTAGAAAGATTATGCAAAAGCTTTTTATTATTATCATTATTTTTGTTTAAAATTAAATGTTTCTAAATATGTTCCACAAAAAAATGTAAGTTGTCACAGCTACAGACTGGACCACGAAAACCCAAAATGGGATTTTGATTTCCACAAATGGAAGCTCATTTCAATAAATACTGAAATTTTTTTTAACCTGGTGTGCAGATTACAATTTTTTTATTTCTTTTAATTTTGTCATAATATACAACTCCATAAAGGGTTAAAATGGTATATTTAATCAGTTTAAATATTTGATATGTTTTGTATGTTTTACTGCAAATAATATATATAAATATTCAGATATTCATATATTTGATATTCACAGAGGATGAGCTGACAGAGATGTCCAGCAGAGAGCAGCGTTTACAAGACATTCACTGCATCAAGCCTCAGGGACACCGAGAAATGAGAGCCGCCTGTACTCAGATGACAAAAGAAGCAAAAAAAAAATTTATGTAACAGATTAACACAATTCATCATACATTCAGACACAGGTTATGTCTATTAGTTTATGCCAAATTATTACAGAAAGCTGGTGATCCATTGACAGATAGAGCTAGGGACAGAGAGCTGGGTTAGTTTGGTCTGGAGGAGTGTTGGAATGATGGCGTTGAAAGCGGAGCTAAAGTCCACAAACAGAATCCTCACATAAGTCCCATAGAGCTTCATGATCACATAATCACATAATCATGAAACTCTAGGGCTGCGTTTACACTGGCAGAAAAAATCAGATTTTTTTGCACACATCTGACACAGATTGGAATTTGATGCACGCGTGTAAACACAAAAATCCACACGAGATCCGATTTTTTCCCATCCGATCTGAGCCCCTTCCAAATGTGGATTTTTAATCGGATACGTATCTGATAGCTAGACATCCGACCTACGTCTAAACACACATATCCGAATCCCCGCAGATCTCCCAATGCGAGTGTGACGAGTGGGGCGGGGCCGAGAGCCGTGGGAACGGAGCGAGGCCGGTGGAGTAATTGCTAATGCGCGACACCTGCGCCACTCACCGGTCTCTTATTTCTTAGCAATGACGTGATAACTTTCTCTCTCATTAATTCATTTGAATTCATTTAAATAAATAACATCTTGGTGCTACTTTATTTCACTAAAGAATTCTACCTCTAAGGAGCCTAACAAATGAAAATTACCGTTATTTTCTGTTATGTATCCGTTCAGTCAGATTTTGTGTTGCAAAACATCCATGACAGCTGTTGTCCATGCTGGCAAATAATAATTTGAAGTGTATTATATAAATAATTTTAATAGCACGGCCATTCAAAACCCGAGGGTCAACCATTTACATAGTAAAGCGATTATTGACTATCATTTTGGACAGGGATTATGTAAACACAGATATCGGATACCAGTAGCATCTAAAGTAAACAGAAAGGCCAAAAAAATCGGATATGGTCAAAAGATCGGATCTGTGCATTAAGACTTGCAGTGTAAATGCAGCCTAGGTGGTGCAGGCTGATGGGTCGTTAACGGAAATTGATGATATTCACAGTGTTAAACTATTTAGCACAAGCTGATTGGTTCATGTTGCATACGCAGCCAATGAGCTTGCTGGTTTTCATTTAAATGACTGATTAGCATTCACCAGAGCATTTCGCAGAGTTCCTCTGAAACCCTCCACCTTCCGCAGCTCCACCTGTATAGAGCCGTTATTTTATATGCTATTTGTGCAGCAGCAGTATGTCTTAAATACACAGCACCATATCGGTGTATGTACTGGCAAAAAGTTCAAAAGTAAAAAGTTCATTGCATTCTAACAGGAAGGAGTTTTGTGTCTTTATTTAAAATCAACACTTCTTTTATAAAGAACACTGCTCTCACACGACGCACTGAAGCAGTCCCTGCATAGAGTGAATAATCCATTCTCGATCCATCGATATCAATCAATTCAGGACCACCCTCATGGACAGTACCTGGTAACATTGCACGTAAGAAGGTATACCTGTAAGCAACCTCCTAAGGTATAGTTCAGGGAACACGCCTAGAAATTGTATACCTTTAGTTAAGATATACCTTTAGAGTCTTCGTAGTGCACTCGTAGTCGACGTTATTGGGAAACGCACACCAGTGATATAGTGTATTGTGACAGACTTTGTCTTCAATTTTCTCTAAAGCTCTAAAGTAAATCCCAGTAAAAGTTGATACGGATGAGTCATGGTCATCCTGAAGAACAATGTATTGAAATTTTCATGTTAACTCTGAAGGAATTTGAATAATGCCTGTGTAAATGTCAAGAAATAATCAGTGCTATAATGCATTGTGACAGACTTTGCCTTTCATTTTCTCCCAAATTCTACAGTAAAACCCAGTGAAAGTTGACACAGACAGAGTCTTGTGTGCCCTGATGAAGAATGAATTGAAATTTTCATGTTAACTCTGAAGGAATTTGAATAATGCCTGGATAAATGTCAAGAATTGATCAGTGCTATAATGCATTGTGACAGACTGACTTTCATTTTCTCCAAAATTCGACAGTAAAACCCAGGGAAAGTTGACACAGATAGAGGCATGGTCGTTCTGAAAAATCCAGCAGTACACTCAATCACATCACAGGTGGAGTCAATTTACACACACACCAAGTTCTTCTCTGCTGCTTTTTAAGCAAATGCCAACAGAGCTTTAGCCTGCCCTCTACAGGTCATCGCTACAACTGACACTTCATTGTCACTCTACAACATCCCTTTTCCCCCAAGCTTACATAAAAATCACAATGCTATTTCTCTCCACATCACAGCATCACAATTACATAGGTCAAAAAATAACCTCACAGTTTGCATTTCACTTTTTTTTTTACAATCTTCAATTCACATTCAATATTACTTCAGTTCATAATCTTTCAAATGGGTAGGCAACTTCCTGGTTCTTTGTGACCGTCTCATAATTACTCTAGCAGGTTTGTTCATTTCAGTCATTATCTCCAAATGTTGAGAGGAATCCCCAGATGCTTCAGAGGGATTAGTTTCACTAGAAATGTCCTCAGTCCCTGTTCCCTCAGTCTCTTTAGCAACTACAGGTGTTGAGTTTCCAGGAATGTCGAAATCAGGGAATTTACAGTCCATTCCCTCTTCTGAAGTGTTTACAAGCAATTTCTGTCAGGCATGAATTTGATCCACATGCCGTCGAACCACTCGCCCATCGCCCAGCATTACTTTATAAGAAAGTGGTCCAGTCAGTCGCTATATGCCCCGTCGCTATAAAGTTCCGAGTAAGTACTGGATCTCCAACACAAAAACTCCAGTCACGGGCCTTTTTATCATGATAGATTTTTTGCTTTTGTTGTTGTTCATGAATCTTCCTTGTCAAATCAGGATGTATAAAGTCCATTGAACAGCATAATTTCCATCCATACAACATTTCCGCTGGAGAGAGCCCTGTGGTGGTCTGGGGAGTGATCCTGTAATTGAATAAATCTCGAGACAATTTAGTTGCAATTGTTCCATCAACACTTTTTTTAGCATGGTTTTAACAATTTGGACAGCCCGTTCCACTAAACCATTACTAGAAGTATGGTAAGGTGCAGAAGTAACATGCCGTACTCCATTTTTATGAAGGAACTCTTTGAATTCGGCACTAATGAAGCAAGTACCATTATCTGATACAATCAATTCAGGTAATCCATGGTTACTGAAGCTCTTCCACAAACAGTCAATAGTGGAAGCAGATGTGGCTAAATTCACTGGATACACGTCCATCCATTTTGAATGTGCATCAATCAAAACAAAGAACATTTTTCCCATGAACGGTCCTGCATAATCCACATGCAAACGTTGCCATGGTTTGTCCGGCCAATTCCAAGGATGCAGTGGGGCTGGAAGCTGAACAGCTGGAACATTCCTATGCTCTTGGCACGTGCAACAGGTTTTAACCAGCCTTTCCACATCCCGATCTAACTTGGGCCACCACACATAACTTCTGGCCAAAGCTTTCATCCTAGACACTCCTGGGTGACACCGATGCAATTGTTTCAGAACTTCTGGTCTACCCACACTGGGAACGATTACTCGGGGCCCCCCAAAGCACACAACCAACCTGTACGCTTAATTCATCTTTCCTTAATGTGAATGGGTCAAACTCTGTTCCTGTTAATTCGTGCAAACATCCGCGTTGCACTGTTTCTCTTACCCGAGATAATACTGGATCTTTTCTTGTCCACTCCCTCACCTGTTCTGCTGTGATCAGGGTGATATCAGCATTCTCCAGCATTAGAACTCTTTCCTCCTGCTCGGTGGAAGATTCCATTGGCAATGGTAGCCGACTTAGAGCATCTGCGTTGCCATGATCTTTGCCAGCCTTGTAGATGATGTTGTATTCGTATGCTCTCAGGGTCACAGCCCATCGATGGATTCTAGGAGAGGACATTTGGAGAACAGCTTTTAACTCGTTACATAAAGACAACAAGGGTTTATGGTCCGTAACGATTGTAAATTTTCGACCATACAAATACTTATGGAAGCGCTGTAAGCCAAATATTACAGCCAACCCTTCTTTGTCCAACTGCGAATAATTCCGCTCAGCTTGATTCAGTGTTTGTGACATAAATCCTATGGGTCTTTCACTTCCATCAGGCATCTTATGCGAAATAACTGCACCTAAGCCATAAGGAGAAGCATCACATGATAAAATCACATCCTTCTGGGGGTCATAATGGACCAGAACTTGTACGGAGTGAATCATTTTTTTTAGACTGAGCAAAAGCAGCCTCTTGTTCCCCAGCCCAGTTCCATTTTGCATCTTTTCGCAGCAACTTGTGCACAGGGGCTAAAACAGTAGACAGATTGGGCAAGAACTTATTGTAATCATTTAAAAGTCCTAAATAAGCCTTCAATTCTGTCGCATTCTTTGGTGAGGGAGCATTTTGAATAGCGGTCACCTTTTCTGGTGCAGGATGGAGGCCTGTCTCATCCACTTTATGACCTAAGAACATGACCTCTTTTTCCATGAAGGTACATTTACTCCGTTTCAACTGCAGTCCTGCTTCCTGCAATCTATCCAATACTCTAGCAAGAGTTTGGACATGCTCTTCATCATTACGACCGGTTACCAGTATCTCATCAAGGAACACTGCCACA